>NC_057809.1:323682990-323746002 GCF_018294505.1 Triticum aestivum
CGCCGCGCCCCAAACCCTAACCCTAGCCCCGCCTCCGTCGCCCTCGCGCCGCCGCCGCGCCACCCGCACCGCCGCCTGCCCGCCGCCGCTGCCACCGCCGGATCCGCCGCCGCCGGAGGTAGACCTCACCGCCGGTTTTTTTAGAAACCGATCGGTTTTCCGTCGGTTTCGTTCGGTTTTTTAGTTCGTTTTTTTAATAGATCGGTTTTTTTAACAAACACGTTCTTCGTTTAGATCCAGATAACGAATGTTCGTTCGTTAATCTAGTCGTCATTTTCTTTTTCTCGGATTAAATCCGTGATTTTTCCCATCGTGATTCCTGATCCGTTTTTCGTTCTAGTCTAACTTTTTGCTCGTTTATCGGAATCAGGCGATTCAAGCGCCTGGAGTTTCGTCTCCAAAAACTTTTTCCGTTTAACCAACTCAAACAAGTTTTTGCCACTGTAAAAATTGCCCTAGATCTAGAATAGTAAACGAAGCTTGTTTCTTTTGCCGTTTGTCTTCCGTTGCTTCGTTTGATTTGATTCTTTTTGCCAACCGGAGTTCTTAAGTTGAACTTTCTGGTTAGATCTCTTATTCGAATTTTACCTGTGCATTAGTTGAGTACTTATTGTATGCTTGTTTGTTTGCGGTAGAGTACCCAAAGTGCGCCGCTTGCTACTTCGAATTGCTAGGTTTCTCGGATCATTAACAAGGCAAGTAACACTTTGATCATACTTACAATTACCCAGTTTTATTGCATTATATCAGTCCTCACACATTGCATGATTAGGATATAATTAAATTGTGGGTTTGGGAAGTAGATGAGGTAGTACCTATTACCTGTTATTATCAAACCTTTGGGAGTTACTTCTATGTTGCTTATTATGCTATGCTATGCTAGTAGACGTGGATTGGGTGAGTGTATCCATGACAGATGTGAGAATGTTAATTTAATGGTTTATCTAAGGTGGCAACTTAAATACACATCTAGGTGGATTGAGGCACTTGAGTATTCCAGCGATTGCCTGTTTTTCTTTTGGACCGCCACCCAGGCTCAAAGGGGTCATGAGATTATTCATGCTAGAAACTTCCGTGTGCACCCACAAGGTATTATGGGATCTAGCATAGTGGAGTAAGTCATGCGAACTCTTATGGTGGTAGACTAGCAGATGTAGGGGAAAGTAGGTGTAACGGTCTACCCGATCGTAAGGTGCTAGCGCTTCTGAAAGACTATGTCTCGGTCATCCGTTTCTCAAACACCATGTAGTGCGAGAAATCAAACGGAGGTGATCGAGTCTTGTGGGGAAAAGTGCACAAACCTCTGCAGAGTGTATAAACTAATCATGGTTAGCCGTGTCCCCAGTTATGGACATCTTGAGTATCTAGTACTTGGATTATCATGTGAATCTCATCATGTTACTCTAAAATTAATTTGTTGGGTTTTGTTTAATGATGATGTTTAATTGGGATTGAGAATGCTGTCAACCATTCTTAATGTTTAACAACTACCATGATAGTTAAATAAAATTTATTCCTTTGCAGTAGGAAAAAATTGGCTTTTCGCAAAACTGTAACCATAGAGCTTTCCACCAGCCAAATATGCATGTAGTATAGACTTATTTTTCCATTACTCTCTATGTGTTACTTTGCCAGCATATTCCATGTGCTGACCCGTTTAGGGTTGCAACGTTAATGTTGCAGAATTTTCAGACGACGATTAAGGTGCTTTTAGGTCGTGGTTCTATACTCAGTGATGCCGTTGGAGTTGATGGACTCACTTATCTTCCAAGCCTTCCGCTGTTATCGTTATTAGATGGCCTTAAGCCATATTTATTGTAATAAGCTCTCTTTTGAGACTCTCGATGTAATAATGTGTGATTGCTACTCTGTTATAAATCCTTCAAGTACTATGTGGTGTCAGCATTACTGATCCAGGGATGACACCTGAGCATAGAGATTGGACCGTTTGAGGTCTGGTCGCTACACCACTGGATGTGATGTAATAGTGTTTCTCCCAAGGTCCTTTGCTCATTAAAGTCACCTAGGACATTCTTCAGGGCAAATTCATTGAATTCAGGCTTTAATTCATTGAATCCATGCATGCCTCCCCTCACATCTGCTGGCTATCTATTAGTGTTAGAGTCTTCTACATCATCATTGACTCCTCAACATCATTTTGAACAGCCGGATAAATCTCCTTCCTCATCCTTTCATACAATGCATTTTGCTTCATTTCACTCCTCGCTTTTTTCATGCTGAGCCTCTCTTCTTTGCTGAGTGTGAAAGCCCTCTTGTGCGGGACATTAACACCTATACCCCTTGCACAACCAGGGGTCTCTTTTGTTTCTAGAGCAACAGACAGAATGTCACATGGCCCTGAGTTCCTATAGAACCTTCCAGGGATCTTGGAAGCATCTAACATCACTTGATACAGTTCGACGTCACGTGAGTTTACATAGTAATAAGTTCCATCATCACGCCTCTTTGCACGTGCCCACAAGTAGTCTCTGGCACGTTTTCCCCTAATTTTGCTAAAGGTCGGATTCCCACCGGCCACTACTTCTTCTTTGTCTTCCTGGTCCCATATCAATTTCATGTCATAGTATCCTGCCACACCCATACGGTGGGGGTGTATGTTCTTCTTCTGAAGTTTCTATTGCTTGAAACTCTTCTCAGCAAACTCTTTAGTTGCCCTGGCCCTTTTGAAATCTGCCCAATCTTCCTTTGTAATTTGGGGGTATGCGGGGATTGGGTCCTTTCCTTCACTCAAGTACTTCTTGTACAACACGTGCTTCCAGTTTCTCCTAGCATCCCTAGCCTTCTTCAGTGCAGCGTGTTCCACATGCATTCTCCACTGCTCTAGAACATTGAAGTGATCCATGATCTCCCGGACTATCCTTCGCCGTGTTTCAGTGTCAGCCTTCCGAAACCCCGGCAGATTAATGTTGAGCCTTGCCCTACCAAAAAATCCACACACACTCCTGAACATCGTGCGTGCTTTATCTGGTTTAGTTGGAGCCCAAGACTTGAAATCAATATCGGTTATTTCATATACACCTTTAGGCTGGTGTGTGGGCTTCCTTGGAGCATTCCTCCGTGTCCTGACCGGAAGGGTAATTGTTGCAGCTCTATCCCATTCAAGATTACTTGATCCCTCACAATCTACTGAAGACCTGGGGTTGTCCGAATCATATGAAGATACATTGCCTGAAGCATGATTGCTGTCGCTGCTACTCGGCATCTACAGAGAACACATGTGAAACTCAGGAAAGGATGATAAGCATAAAACTAACAAATTGGTATCAAGCTTTCTAAACATGACATGCAATAATTTAGAAAGTGTACAGCTAATTTGTTAAGTTTGTGTGACTTGGGCGCCCGTGATCTGTAAATAGGCAGTAACTTATTGGAAAAAAACAGCTTATATGTAGTAAGGAAGGTAGATAATGAACATATATACGCTCTCCGTTATTTTATAGCCAATTTGGGAACATACAGAACGAAATTGGAAGAGGGGTTGCGAGGAAATACGCCTCAATGCGATGGAGAGCAGTAACTAGCAGGCTTCTTAATACAAACCCGACCGGACCACAAGAGAGGCGAGGGTTACTGCATCCATATGCTCGAGGGTGGCTGGCGAGAAAACGAAGATGACGAGGCGTGGGCCGCCGCGTGTTGGGAACGGTAGTGGAGGTAGGCTTGACGCCGAAGAGCGGGCACACGGCCGGGGTTCTGTTGTGGATCTGTGGGAGGGGGGAGCTAGCAATGGAGATTGGGTGAAATAGTTGAGTGAAATGCAGGCATACGGTGGGGGGTGTTGGCGGCCTAGGTGAAAAGGGTGAAAAATATCCCCGGTCGCCGCGCGCGCGAAAGGCCTATGCAAATGGTTGCCTCTAAGCGCTCGTGTGCACAAACAGAATAATTTCGTTTGAAATGAAGACGTACTAATTTTGAAATCAAGACGCGAGTTCATAATTTCGCCTCTCAATTTTTCCCACGTAAAGAAATCACAATTATAACACATGTTTGATTTGCTGGCGCATTTCAGGTCTCGTGTGCTATATGTAAGACATTTTTTGGCATTTACCATGCATTTTGGCATATAAATCAATTCCTAGCCGGACTACATTTCCTCTCAAAAGGGATGAGGATTGCCGTTCGATCCGGGAGCATCCAATGGTGCAGACGTACGATCCGTGGGGTTTGGGTCTGGCCAATCAGAACTCATGACTCAGATCGTGCGCGTGGCAAATGGGGGGCATCGACCACGGTTTGGTAGGCACACAGTTTTCATGAGTGACTCGTGTGCTGTTTGAAAACATTTTTTTGCAAGGGCTATTTGAAAACATTTACATGTGCTGTCAAAAGGGATGAGGATCGTCGTTCGATCAAGGAGAATCCAACGATGCAGACATACGATCCGTTGGATTTGGGTTCTGGCCAATCAGAACGCATGACTAAGATCACGCGCGTGGCAGAGGGGGGCATCGACCACAGTTTAGTGGACACACGTCTTTCATGAGTGAACCATGTGCTATTTGAAAACATTTAAATTACCTAACATCATATTTTTGTTTGAATGAAAACATGAGTTCATCGTTTCGCCTCCAATTTTTTTCCACGGTAAGAAATCACGATTGTACCCTATGCTTCAATTTTCTGGTACATTTACCAGGTGGCAGGCCTCGCTAGCAATCTCAAACATTGAATATGCAAAAAAAAGATCTCGTTTGTATGTATATATATATAATACTCGCAACTACACATGCGTTGCTTTGCGAGTTTTCATTCATTATGCGAGAAACGAGAAAAATTTCAAACAGTTCGGCCGCAGGGTGCGGCCAGAGGCGTAGGCCTTGTTGGTATTTTAATTTCAGAAAATGCATATAGAGTCCGGAAGATAATGAAAATCATTGTGTCACTGTCACATGCTCTCACGATCGCATGGAAAAGAATTGTAAAGTTTGGCACAAGTTTTGGTGCTCGCACCTTCCATACCGGAGCATCCCACAAGAAGGATCATAGTTTCCAAAAGGAGATGCGGCACTTCAGACTACAAATCATCAATTACTAGCTAGCTACGTCGTTCCGGCCCATTTCAGGTCGTCTTCTATGTTTAAGTCATTCTTTGCACTTACCTTGCATTGCATTTTAGTGCATATAATTAATTAAAGCCAAAAAACCTACTACAACTACATGTGGGTGTTTTACTTAGGCAATATATACTTAGGCTACTCATAGTGGAGAGTGTCATATACTAGTATCATGCATATATATATATATGTATATATGATACTAGTGTATGATACTACCTTTAATTAATTATAGTGCATAGCCTAATACTTAGAGTATAGTATCATAGATCATATTTATTGCCATGCATGACACAAATTAGCATCACATTTAACATGATACAATATCTACCTATATGTTACTCTAACCCTTTCTACATATACTTAATTCTTTGCCACATTAGCATACTTGGTATTTCCGAGTGCATGACATCCTCGGCTATGATATATGCCACCACTATGGCCAACCTTATATAGTGGGGAGTATCATATACTATATACAATATCATGCATATGATACTAGCTAGTGTATGATACTACGTACGTACCTTCATAGTGCATATATAGTATCTTAGAGTAGTGTAACATCCCAAAATTCTAAATTTTGGAATGTTATATTAAATACATAGTTTTGATTCATTGTTTGATTGTGGTGTGGTTGCTTGTGTGAAATTGAGTGAAATTTGAAACTTTTTGGAAGTTAAATGAGAGGGCTTCCCCAAACTTTCACATTGCATTTATGATCCCCATGAATTCAAATTCTTTTCATCACAAAACCCTGGAGTGAAGATGATATGACTTCTTCCATTTAAATGAATAAATGAAAAGGGTTTTTGAAAAGATTTGAATTCCATCTGAAACTATTTCAAAATTCAAAAACTTTATGCAACTCAATAATTTTCATGAGAGAGGATAAACTGTCTCCTTCAAATCGTATGAAATATGAGTTGGAAGTTTCAAAAGAACCAAATAAAAAGTCCCTCTGAAATTTATTTTTCAATTTGGAGTTATTTGGGTATATATGGAAATTAGGGTAAAATGATTCCCTACATTAGAAAATTGGAGAGAAATAAATTTGAAATCATTTTGGTATTTTTAAAATGATTTTTATTGGGTTTTATTGCAACTGTAGCACTGTTTGATTTATTTAAATTTGTGTGGATTTTATTTGACACTAGAAAAAAGTTCATGTTGTAGAACAAAATTTCTGAAAATTTTGATATATAATATGCCTATATTATATTTTTACTTTAGGTGGTTTTTCTTTTATTTTCTGTTTATAAAAAAACTTCCTCTCGCCGATTCGGCCGGCGTAGCTCCAGCCAGGCCGCGGCCCAGCGCACCGCCTCACCGTCCCCGAGCTCCCCGAGCAGGAGACTGCTCACCGCACGCCCCCGCTCGCCGTGTCCGACCCGGGCACGCCTCCCGAGGTTCGCTGTGCACCCTCCCCCACGCCACCTTGCTCCCCCTTTATATATAGCCGCACCCTGCTGCCCTCTCTCTCCTCGCGCCGCCGCCCTCGCAATGCAACTCACCGCCGCCGCGCCGCACTCACCGCCGTGCCCGCTGCATCTCGCAACCGCCGCCGCCAGCGAGCACCGCCGCCGGGGTCCACCACCGCCGCCGCACATTGCTGCCGCCACCCGCGCCTCGCCGCTGCAAGCCGCACTGCCGCCCTCGAAGCCCGCCGCGGAAAGCCGCCGCCGCCATTGACCCGTCGTGGTCCGGTAAAACCCCCCCGGTCCGATCAGGTTTATTTTAGCTTTCTGTTTTTTTAAAACCGATTTTTCTTATTTAATCTAGTTAAACAGCGAACGCTAACTAGTTTAGGTTTTGTAGCGGACGGTTTTCGTCTTATAACCCTCTGTAGTGAACGTTCGCCCGATTAGCTTCTGTTTTGAAGCCAAGGACCTAGATGTAATTACTTTTCTTGCAAATTAGCCCTTGCTTTTAAATCTATCACAACTTTTTGCTCGTTAGTCGGAATCCAACGAAACCAACGCCTCTTCTTCGTCATGATCTCCTCTATCCAGATAATCAACTTAAACATATTTTTTGAAAGTTTAAAATTTGATTTCAAACAGATTTATATTCAAACTTCTTTTGTTCATAACTCGAGTTTTACAACTCTGACTTAGTTGAATCTTTTTGCTAATTGAAGCTATTAAACTAATGTTTCTGATAAGGCCAAATTCTCCCAATTTTGGTACTGTTAGAAATTGTTTTATGTTGCAAGATTTAATTGCTTGTTTTTGAAGCTTTTCGAGATCTTTTCTTCGATTCTTTTGCATGATTGCTTATGTGTGGTTACTATTGCTTGCTTACGATAGATTGACCGGAGTGTGACGAGTAGAACTATCAGGAGTTATGAGTGCGAATCATCTTCATCAACAGTACAAGGCAAGTTCACACTTTGATCATACTTTTCATACCCAGTTTTTATGCATTAGTTTTACCCTCAAACATTGCATGAGTAGGATTTGATAACATGTGGGTATTGGGAAGTAGTTGATGAGGTAGGAACCTATTGTCTTGCATCCAAACCCGGGGTATTGTACGTTAAGCTCATATCACTTTGTTATGCTCATAGACGTGGATTGGTTGTCAGATTTCATGAAAGATGTGAGAGTTGTTTTTGTTAACTAAGGGAAACTTAAGGTGGCTGCTTTAATACACATCTGGGAGGAATGGTTGGGGCACCCTGGTGTAAGTGCATCTAGTGCCACCCCTAGTTGGTTTTGGAGTATTGACGACAAACCTAGTTGAGGGACTAATGTGTTTGTGAGAATTGCAGGATAACACAGGTAGAAGTCCCTCATTGATTCGGTTTTCCTACCAGAGATGACACCTAAAAATGTATGAAGACATTGAAGTCTAAGGTGGTATATGAAGATATTCACATTGAAGACTATGACAAGAGAAGACACCACATGAAGCCTATGGAGCTCGAAGACTTAGATCTTTCGTAGTTCTTTTTCTTTTGTGTTGAGTCATAGGAACCACCGTACTGTTAAGTGGGGTCCAAGAGAACCAGTCAGAATGACTGAAGTGATGCCTAACCCAAAAACCTATGTCTTCGAGTGAAGACTATGAGAGCGAATCTTGTCCAGAGTCGGACAAGCCAGCTTTGCTTGCAGCCCAAGTAAAGTTGTCGTGTGACTTTGAAATCTGACCGTTGGAACACGTGTCAGTTCCTTAGTGACCCAGGGTCATTTTAGAAAAATCAGGTCGGGTTGCCAAGTGGCTATAAATAGCCCACCCCCTACAACCATAAACGGTTGGCTGCTCAGATTGAGAGTACGGCTTTTGTCGTTTGAGAGCAACCCACCTCGAAGCCTTTGAGAGAGAATTCCTTGCGAGGATAAAGCCCTAACCACCCAGAGCCAAAGAGAATTAGGCATCACTTAAGTCTTCTTGTCTGTGTGATCTGAAGACTTATTACACTTCAGGACTGTGCATCCTCCAGCCGGTTAGGCATCGCGTTCTGAGCATCCAAGAGACATTGTGGATTGCCGGTGAACGAACTCTGTGAAGGTTTGGGAGTCTACCTTGAAGACTTACCAGAGTGATTGGGCAAGGTCTGTGTGACCTTAGCTCAAGGGGAATACGGTGAGGACTGGGTGTCCTGAGCTGCGTGTTCAGGACTGGGTGTCCGGGACTGTGTGTCCTAAGGTTTAAATACCTAGCCACCCTAACCAGACGTACAGTTGTCACAACAACTGGAACTGGTCCAACAAATCATTGTCTTCAACGAGTCACTGGTTTCATCTTCCCTTCCCTTTACTTACTGTTGCTCCTTGTGAAGTCATTGTATGTTTGCACTATCTTTTGTCTTCACTGAGTGACTGCATGTTCTGTATGGCTTCATAATATCTTCCTACCTGATCCTTACTACATTGTTGCTATTAAGTCATTGTGCTTTCACTCTATTGAATACTTGACTATGGCTTGCCTAGTGTAGTCTACCTTCCACTACAGGGTAATAGGTTTATTTCTATCGTTTGTCTTCATAACTTCCACGTTTTGAAGACTTTCATAAAAATCGCCTATTCACCCCCCCTCTAGTCGATATAACACACTTTCAATTGGTATCAGAGCAAGGTGCTCCCTTGTTCTGTGTGATTCGGTTTAACCACCTGGAGTTTTAGCTATGTCGACTGCAGGGATAGTTAAAGTCTCCGCTGCGTGCCCCGTCTTCGATGGAACTGAATATCCCTACTGGAAGAATAAGATGCGCATGCATCTTGAAGCCATTGACGTCGACCTATGGTATGTCGTCGAGAACGGCGGTCCCAAGGCTGGTGAAGGTGTCACTGCTGCTGATGTCAAGAAATTCGTTCAACTGGACTCTACTGCCAAGAATATCATCTGTGGTCATCTGACCAAAGGACAGTATGGCCGTGTGAGTGCTTTGAAGACATCCAAGCTGGTCTAGGACTGGCTCCCCAAGGTCAATGAAGGCATCTCAACCCAGAGAGATCAGAGAATCAGTGTCCTTCGCAACCTCTTCAACCGCTTCAAGAGAAATGACAATGAGAATGTCCAGCACACATTTGACCGACTCACTAACATCACAAATGAGCTTCAAGCCCTCGGTGCCACTAAGATCACCAAACATGAAGTCGTCAAGACGCTGCTGAGATCACTTGATAGTTCGTTTGACATCCTGGCCCTCATGATTCAAGAACGTCCTGATTTCAAGACACTCGATCCGTCTGACATACTTGAGAGGCTCAACACACATGAGTTTCAGCTTTCTGAGAAAAGAGATATCTACGGTCCAAACTATGGGCGAACTCGTGCCTTGAAGGCAAAAGCTGTCTCCTCATCTGAAGAAGAATCTGACAGCAGTTCTGATGATCCTGAAGACATTAGAAGGGAACTTGCTATGCTTGTCAAGAAGTTCCAAAAATTCACCAAGAAGAAAGGCTTTAGAAAGTCTTCCCGATCAAGCTCAAGGAATGATGAAGCTTCTGCTCATGACTACAAGAAGAAAACATGTCACAAGTGCAAGAAACTTGGCCACTTCATCTCTGAGTGTCCACAGTGGGACAATGAGAACAAAAAGAAGAAGAAGAGCAAGGAATATGACTCTGATGACAAGAAGAAGAAGAAATACTCAAAGTCTTCTTCCAAGTCTTCCTCAAAGTCTTCAACACACAAGAAGAGCTCATCTGGAAAGGCGCGTGCGTTTGTTGGCAAGGAAATGGATTCAGAGGAGGAGTCCGCTTCTGAGGAGGCGGAGGTGGAGTCTGAGGAGGAGTCCGATTCAGGCGTCGCGAGTCTGGCTACAGCATACGTTGCCAAGTCCATCTTCAATACTGAAGACAATGACTTCATCACTGACACCGATGCAAATGACAAGGACTACTCCGCTTCTACCTACTGCTTCATGGCACGCGGTGCCAAGGTAAACACACACACTACTCACTATCAAACATCAAGTGACGATGACTCTGATTGTGGTTCAAAACCCAGCTACAAAACACTTGCTAAAATTGCAACTGAACAACAGAAAGCTATGGAACATATTCAAAAACTGTTAGACAGAAGCGATGATCTGTTAGGTGCTGAAATGACTTGATCTGAATCCTTAATTGAAGACATAAAAAATCTTCACGTTAAGTATCAGGAACTTGAAAGTCGTCATGAGACTCTCTCAACAACTCATGAAAAGCTTTCCTATGATTATCTTCAAAGGAAGCGAGATCTTGAGAAATTGAGAGCGGCTCATGAAGATCTTCAAAAGGAAAACGAGTCACTTCGCGCCAAACAGATCAGTTCCGCTCAGGAAGGATTTGAACCACCATGTCTTAAATGCATTGAGCGTGATAATGCTACTTCTGTTGCTGAATGTTCTACTGCCACTACTGTTGCAATATCTTCAACTGTTGATGTGGTAACTAACCCCTCTGCTGAGGATACCACTGCTATTGCTGATGAGAATGCTAGGTTGAAGACATTGCTTGAAACAGGGATGTACAAAAGTCTTAAAGGGCATCAGACACTATGTGATGTCCTCAAAAAGCAGATACTGAACTGAAACCCGAGAAAAGAGGGTGTTGGGTTCGTAAGGAAAATGAATGCTGATGGCTCTTACTGGAAACCTGACCAGTACCCCAAAACCACGTGGGTTGCTGCAAAGGAACCTTCAGCAGATCCATCCAATCAATCTGGCTTCACTTGTGCTAACCCCATTATCATTGATGAATCCTTTGATGCAAACTATAAACTGTTTAAGAATCAGAATGGTGAAGTGTTTGCCAGGTACATTGGTACTAACTGCAGGAATGGACCACCTATGAAGAAGATCTGGGTTCCGAAAAGGTGTCTGGAGAATCTTCCTGTGAATGTCATCATGACACCTCACGTGAAGAAGACAAACTTCAGACCAAAGGCTTCATACGGTCCAAAGGCTTCATACGGACAGAGGACTCACCTGAGTCGTACTAACGCAAATGCTTTGCAGGGAAACTATACTCAGGCATATGAATATGAGAGCGGTTCATCAAACCGCCATGTTCATAAGACCAAGAACTATTCTGCTTATTCTTATGAGTACTGTTGACCGCCTGCAAGATTGTTTGCTAGGGCTCCAAAGCCAAAATTCTCAGATGCTGCACTTAGACTTATTGCTTCTAAGCCACCCTTGAAGATGTGGGTGGCTAAGAAAGCTTAACTCTCTTTTGCAGGGAAAGGTCTCCAGCAGAAAACCAAAATCGTCTAACGCTATTGCTGGGGACCTTAAACATCTTGTAGGGCGCAAGATCAAATGCCCGAATGGTCTTACTATGTACTTCGTTCCTGAATCGCTTGGTACTCTCCCTATTAGTCCTAATCTGGATCTAAGCTTTCATAACCCATTGGTTCGTCAAATGTTTTTGCTTCACAATGCTCTTGGTGAAGCCTATCCCCCTAACTGCACTGTAGGGTACGACACCAGCATCTTCAGAATGGATTATTGATAGTGGGTGTACAAATCACATGACTGGCAAAAGAAGTCTTCTTATGGACTCAACCTTACGTCCGTCCGACAAGAGCCACATCACATTTGCTGACACTGGTAAAAGTAAGGTATTGGGTCTAGGTAGAGTTGCAATCTCAAGGGATCAACACATGGATAAAGTCATGCTTGTTGAATCCCTTGGCTTCAACTTAATGTCTATCTCAATGCTTTGCGATTTGAACATGATCGTAATATTTGGAAAATATCGTTGCCTTGTACTAATGGAATCTGACAAGTCCCTAGTATTTGAAGGGTATCGAAAAGATGACTTGTACGCGGTAGATTTCTCAGCAGGACCACAGCTTGCCGTATGTATTCTAGCAAAAGCTTCAGAATGCTAGCTCTGGCATCGGAGGCTAGGGCATGCTGGTATGAGGAACCTCCACACCCTTGCAAAGAAGAAGCATGTCATAGGCATCGAGGGCGTCAAGTTCAAGAAAGATCACTTGTGCGGTGCCTGTGAAGCAGGGAAGATGACGAGGGTCAAACATCCCTCGAAGACAATCATGACCACTACTCGACCCTTTGAACTGCTTCACATGGATCTTTTTGGTCCCACTCATTACTCAACTCGTACTACTACTGCTTGTCTCTATGGCTTTGTCATTGTTGATGATTATTCTAGATATACTTGGGTGCACATAATCCTTTACAAGACTGAAGTGCAGGATGTCTTCAGACGCTTCGCCAATCGAGCTATGAACAATTATGGCGCCAAGATAAAGCACATCAGAAGTGACAATGGCACTGAGTTCAAGAACACTGGCCTTGATACATATCTTGATACCTTGGGCATCACACATGAATTCTCAGCCCCGTACACGCCACAGCAGAATGACGTCGTCGAACGCAAGAACAGAACACTCATTGAGATGGCCAGAACGATGCTAGATGAATACAAGACTCCAAGAAAATTCTGGCCTGAAGCCATTGATACTGCATGCCATACAATCAATTGTGTTTATCTTCACAAGCTTCTGAACAAGACATCTTATGAGCTCCTTAGTGGCAAGAAGCCAAATGTCAGTTACTTCAGAGTGTTTGGCGCAAGGTGCTGGATCAAGGACCCACATCACACCTCAAAGTTTGCACCAAAAGCACATGAGGGTTTTATGCTTGGATATGGAAAGGATTCGCACTCCTACAGAGTCTTCAATCTCTTTCATTACAAAGTGGTTGAAACAGTGGATGTGCGGTTCGATGAGACCAACGGTTCACAAAGAGAGCAACTGCCAAATGTGCTAGATGAAGTTCCATCCAGTGAATCAATCAAGCTAATGGGAACTGGAGAAATTATACCTTCTGAAGCTCATCCTGAAGAAGAACTTATTATCTCAGCACCTGATCGACATGAAGACAATGCTCAACCTGAAGACATTCCTTCTAACAACGACAATGATCAGCAAGAGCAAAGTCTTCGCCCTGTACATCCTCGCGTTGCCAATGAAGTGTAGATTGAAAGAATAATTGATAGCATCAATGCACCCGGTCCACTCACTCATTCAAGGGCAACTCAGCTAGCAAATTTCTGTGGGCACTTCGCATTCGTCTCAATAACAGAACCCAAGAAAGTTGAAGAAGCCTTCATGGAACCTGAATGGATTCAAGCTATGCAAGAAGAGCTTCAACAGTTTGAGCTGAATAATGTATGGGAACTGGTTAAGCATCCTGATCCACGGAAGCACAATATAATAGGCACCAAATGATACACCGCAACAAGCAAGATGAGCATGGTCAAGTTGTTAGAAACAAAGCTCGTCTCGTTGCTCAAGGATATACTCAAGTGGAAGGCATTGACTTCGATGAAACATTTGCTTTTGTGGCTAGACTTGAAGCCATACGCATACTGCTGGCCTATGCAAATCATCATAACATACTTCTATATCAAATGGATGTGAAGAGTGCTTTTCTCAATGGCAAGATTGAAGAAGAAGTGTATGTTGCACAACCTCCTGGCTTTGAAGATCCAAAACACCCTGACATGGTATACAAGCTCAACAAGGCACTGTATAGCCTCAAACAAGCCCCTCGGGCCTGGTATGACACACTCAAATACTTCCTGAAGAGCAAAGGCTTCATACCTGGTTCCCTAGACCCCACTCTCTTCATGAAGACATATGATGGTGAACTGTTTGTGTGCCAAATATATGTGGATGACATTATCTTCGGCTGCACCAATCATAAGTACAGTGAAGAGTTTGGATATATGATGCAAGAGCAATATCAGATGTCCATGATGGGGGAGCTGAAGTTCTTCCTCGTTCTTCAAATACGACAACAACGCAATGGCATCTTCATATCTCAAGAAAAGTATCTCAAAGATTGCCTGAAGAAGTTTGGTATGCAAGACTGCAAAGGCTTCACAACCTGCCAGCAAAACATCATCTGGGTCCCGACGACAATGGTAAAGAGTTCGATCAAAAGGTATACCGCTCCATGATTGGTTCCTTACTTTATCTATGTGCATCTAGGCCAGATATTATGCTTAGTGTTTGCATGTGTGCTCGATTTCAAGCGGCACCAAAGGAGTCGCATCACTTAGTTGTGAAGCGAATTCTTCGATATTTGGCTCACACCCCAACTCTAGGATTATGGTATCCAAAGGGCTTAGAGTTTGATCTGGTTGGATTCTCGGATGCTGATTATGCTGGTGACAAAGTTGATCGCAAGTCTACATCAGGCACATGTCAGTTTCTGGGACGATCACTTGTATGTTGGCCTTCAAAGAAGCAGAACTGTGTATCTCTCTTCACTGCTGAATCTGAATACATTGCTGCTGGATCTTGCTGCGCTCAGCTTCTGTGGATGAAGCAAACACTCAAGGACTATGGCATTCATCTGAAGCAAGTGCCACTTTACTGCGACAACGAAAGCGCCATCAAGATTGCCAACAACCCAGTTCAACACTTGAAGACAAAGCACATTGAAATTCGTCATCACTTTCTCAGAGATCATGTTGTGAAGGAAGATATTGATATCATACACGTCAACACTGAAGAGCAATTGGCAGATATCTTCACCAAGCCCTTGGATGAGAAGAGATTTTGCAAGTTACGGTGTGAGCTAAATATCCTAGAATCCTCAAATGTCCTGTGATCAGGCACACATCCTAACCCTTATGCATATTGATGACTTAGATGTGCAACACACAAAGTGAAGTATCTCTTCGATCAATGAAGACATACATTCTAAGTGTGAATACATTAATGTGGAATTTGACTTCGGAGCGCCACGATAATTGTGCGCCGTGTCTGGGTCTAATACTTCCTATACAGTGGGTAACGCCACCACCAAATGTTCTGTTTGAAGTGTTTCACTCATGGCGTTACCTTGCAATGTCTTCACATTTGGTTTGGCTTCAATCTCAACATATCTTCATGATTATCTTCACTATGTTGATTATATATATATATATATATATATATATATATATATATATATATATATATGATAGTGTTCTGTCCTCTACAGCATTCACTTCTAGCTATGTCTTCTTGTTGAATTTTTTGAACTAAGTGAATGTGATCGGACCCTAACCTCTCTATGCTTTCTATCTCAAATTCTATCTCTCCAAATCATATGCATTCTATTGAAACTGTCGAATGTCTTCTCTGCGTCCTTGTCAGCAGAAGATACAAAGACAACCATTAAGTCCGTTTTCAATGCTCATTCCTCCCGGAGAAGTAGGAACGACCACCCGACAATCAAGGCGTGCGTGGGATGTGGAATAAACCCCAAAATTCCGCATAATGGCCACGTGTTCCTCAGATGCGAATCGCCAGGGGCACCTGTGTAATAGCGCAGTGCCGCCCCTGTACCTATAAATACACACTTCACAGCGGTCATTATCTCTTCTTCCACTCTCGCACGAACCCTAGCGCCACCGCTAGCCCTCGACGATGCTGGCGACGAAGCACTTCGCTGCCGCAACCTCTCCGACGCCGTCTTCACGCCGACCGCGGACATCGTCCTCTCCGCCGTCGCCGTAGGTGTCCTCCGTCGCCAAGTTAGGGCACAGAAGATTGAACTGCTCGGCCTCATCTTCCACTCCGTCTAGCAGTTCTTAGTGTGGTAAATAAAACTTCCTTTTTTACAGCATCGTTGATCCTATGGATTTGTCACTTTCTACCACAAGCAGTTTCTATTCACACAAGTTAGATCTCTCTCATACTGCATCTCATAACATGCCTAGTATATTCACTTGTGCTTCACAAAGTATTTAGATTCCTCACTTGTACTGATCTGTGGATTCGTACAAATCTGGAACCAACTCCTTATCTATGAGTGAATGTCTTCGCACGATGAGGTCAATGTCTTCTAAACTGATTTATCTTCAAAATCTTCTGAGAATGCATATGACCTCTTCCCCTTCCCTCGCACCTTAATGCTGTCACAGGTACATGTCCGTGGGAGAATCCTTTGGTTCTCATAGTCTGCATTCATTTGCAGAATTCTTATAGCATCACATAAATTCTCCCGAAGCCAGTTCCTGTTGGTCCAGCAAGCAAAAACCTTTGAAGCCTTTGAACGTGTTGAAGCCTTTCAAGTTAAAGTTTATGGCTTCAGAGAAAGCAGCAAGGAAGGGTGGCAGAAAGCGTCGTGGAGAAACATCCAGAGATCTGCCAGATGAACTCTCAGAACTGTACAAGACAGATCCTGAAGAGGATTACAATCAGCGCAAGACCCGAATCCAATGGATTCGAATATATTAGGTAGAACAATGGTTCAAATACCGATTTGTAACCCAGGAATATGCTGAGAAAAATGCCATCAAGAGACCGTGGGGAGACATCCTATACAAGAATCTTCTACCCAGGTCCAGAGATGAAGCCATTGCACAAGGCTTCTATCCCTGCATGGTACGTGGGCCACAGCCTGCTGATGCACACCCATTGTCACTACTATGGTGTCATGACGACAATCTGTTCAAGCGCAACTTCCAGTTTTCCCAGAACTCAGCGAAGCAGAACAAGAAGACTTTGGGGTTAGACTTCAACCTTGGTCCCTCAGCACCAAGGGCAGATGGCACACGACATGCAGAACCCAATGTCATCGGTCCTTTCTACAACCTTGAAGGCCTCATCACCCACATCTTGGTTCAAGGGACTGCAGTGAATGAGCCTACCACCGACGCTGAATCAGATGAAGCGCCTGCAGTGCCGAAGCCAAAGTAGTTGAAGAAGCCTAAAGCTTCAAAGCCTGCCCCTTCACCAAAAATCTCACGGGCGAAGCCACTGGCAACTGCACCTCCTGAAGACAGTGTGCAGTCCGAAGACTTATCTCGCATCTCCAAGCCCCAGAAGTCCAAGATGCCTCTGCCACACACCGTCCAAGAGCTAACTGCTGCTGCCATTCTGCACAATGACGCCATCGATCTGTCAAGTGATGAAGATCTTGCAGATGACGCTCTTGAGCAACTCATCAAGAGCAAAGAAGAAGCAGAAATCTTCAATGATCTGCCTCTCTTTGATGTAACCATCATCCACAACTTCATTGACGAGTGGTTTGACACGCCAAACATCAGCTTTGAAGATCTGCAGCTACCCATTGGCCTCAGTGTCGCCTTCCAAGGCGCCATTGCTTCAGAGCTAGCTGTCGCCCAGTGCATTGTTGAACTGAAGCAAAAGATTGACTATGAAAAGGCTCAGTTCAAGAAGCATATGGCCAAGCTCAGCATGCAAGAAGTGAAGAACTTCAAGATCATGATGCACGAGCTAAAGGAGGCCTTTCTGAAGAAACATGCAGAAGCTTAGGGTTCACGTGAGCGCATGAAGACTCTGGCTGACAGATGTGTGCAAGCCTACAATGAGGCTGAGAAGCGTAAGGCCCTTGGGCGTCCTGGCATCGACCCCAGGATGGCCGCAAAGAAGAAGAAGAAGCCTGCTACGGCTGAACCCGACGCACCAAGGCAGGAAGCAGTTCCGATTGTCTTCCCAACTAGACTGACTGGCTCGAAGCCAAAAAGCCGGTCAACCGCTTCAGAGCTCAAGAAGACAAGGACTGCTGAGGCTGAAGCCAGGAAGAGGAAACATTCTGAAGCCTCTCCTACTGCCCCCTCCAAGAAGAAGAGGAAGACCAAGAAAGATCGGGCTGCTCCCACAGAGCCTTTAATAGTTGAACCCATTTCTATGGTCTATCCTGAAGCTAAACGACAACTGACAATCCATGAGCCTGCTTCCACAGAGGCTCATGAAGCTGAAGACTTTCCAGCAGCTGATCCCATCACTGCTGAAGACATTGGTCAACATGACCATGTAAAAGATGGTGCAGTCCTTCCTCAGTTGGAAAACAGCGAACTCATCAGCATTGGTCGTCCACTGACGCCAATTGCACATGATGCTTCATGGGCGGATCACCCACAAGAGGAAGAAGACTATGAGGCCCAGCCCACTCCAACTCCACAGGCGTCGCCCGCGTTGTGCAGGCTTCGCAAAGGTCCAAGGCCTCAAGTCTCTGCCGAAGACAATCCGGCTGCATCAACCGCGGAAGAAGAAGTCCCACAAGTCCCCCTGTCCCACCAAGAAGCAGTTCTCAAGGAGAACGTGCTTGTGACCGACCCTCCAGCTCGTCAAGTGGAGGATGAAAATCTTGAGGCTGCCACAACCACCAATGAAGCTAATGTGGAGCCCTCCCCAACGAAAGAAGAAGACAGCGAGGCCACTGATCCCGTCACTTCTGTTCCTCAGTCTGCTGCCGGTCCCCAGTTCGACTATCATGTTGAGCACAGGCCTCAGGTACAGAAGCCAATCCCAAGATTGCGAAGGTTCCCAGGTCCTGCATCAGCACCTGGCTCCTTCAATATCAATGGCTTCAGGGCAGACAACACATTCTTCGATAGCTCCAGGAACCCCTACTCAAGGGAAAGGATATCATCTGATCGGTTCTGGAGCTATCCTCAGCGAAGCTATTACTCATGCATTCTTTACAACCAAGGTCGCATCTTTCCACACAAGCGCCTTGACATTGAAGCTATAGCTGGTCTGCCCTGTCTGGAAGAAGCTTTGGATTGCTTCAAGGAAGTTGGACTACTGTCGTTCGTTACTGACCAAGAGCATTGGAATGAAGAGCTGCTGCTCCAATTCTATGCCACACTTCACATCCGTGGGTACAGCAGAGATCCGAAGACTTGGGTCCTGGAGTGGATGACCGGAAATGTTCATCACGAAGCCAATGCATTTGACATCATTGAGCTCACTGGCTTGCCCACTCCTGGCGATCTCTACGAGCATGGCTGTCAGCTGCATAGTGAAGCTATTGAGAGCATCTTTAAGAGGCCTGAACCTGATATGAGTCAGATGCTCAGCATGATGAAGCCATTGCCCCAAGATGCTGCTTATCCCACGGAGTTCTTCATTGAATACCTTGAGTATCTACCAAGAACCCTGTATCACATCATCAGGCGGACTCTCTGGCCCATCAAGGGGCACTCTCCAAATGCCAAGCTTGAGGGTTCAATGAAGACTTTGGTCTTCTATATTCTTCATGGAAAATGCTTCAATGCACAGGACTTATTCATCCGCCAACTTGCTGCATCAGGCTCTGATCTGTTTGGCTTGAAGTTCTACACCCCATGGGTAATGCGGCTAATTAAACTTCACTCCGATATCTCATATCAGCCATCTTCTCGCAATCATAGGATTTTTCTGCCTGATGTGGATATCTCTACTGAAGCCATCTATCCTGAGCCTGCAAAGGAACCTCTAAGTCTTTAGAATGCAGAGCATCAGAGTTTCTCGCAGAACATTGAAGCAGTTGAAGCAGTCACTCGGGTGTATCCTTTGACTGGCACTACACGTGCACCACACCCTGCTTCCACTGAAGCCACTGATAGTACAACTGCTCCAAGACCCAAGAAGCGCACTCGTGTTCTCAACGACCGAGAGCTTCTTGTGGCTCTTCATTAGAAACAGGATCGGCATCATGACTGGCTGAAGCGTCAGATGAAAAGCCTCTTGGTGGATGTTAATCGCATTCGCAATCTTGCCACCAAGAATGCTTTTGTTGCCCATGAAACCTGTCGCCGCACATGGAAAGGGCTAACGATGATGTGTTCTGAAGATGATCTTCAAGAGGATGGCTTCACTAAGCGATTCAAATTCGACTCCACACCTCCTCGAAGGGCTGTGCTACTAGGAACTCCATCCCTTGAAGACTCTGAGTTCTCTTCCTCTGCTGCAACAGTGACTGCCAGAGTTATCGAGGATGAAGATGATGCTACTTCACCACCACCTCCTTCAACACGCATCAACTCTGCTCCAAGCTCTTCAGCACCGCCAAACACCACCAACGACCCTGCTACTTCACCTACTCTTCATGGGAACGAGTAGATGCTCTATGTCTTCGAACCTTTTTGGTCATTACTGACAAAAGGGGGAGAAGCATATGAGGTTGATAGTCTTCAAGCGGGTTCATATGGGCAGGTGCTTTATACTTTGCTTCGTGCTTACAACTCTCGTTTTGCTACATTTGGTTCTTTGAGTTGTAACACTTAAACTCGATGGTCGTCTACTACTTATCTGCCACTTTGTTTTGCGATGATAAATTCCACATGTGCGACGATAAATTCCGCACTTAGATCATTCTGCAGATGTCCATTTTCCATTATGCATGTCATTATCTTCATATACTTTCACATGCATAGTGGATTGTCATCATAAGTTGAAGTGGATCTCCACAAGTACAACCTGCCATGTGCATTTGCATTCCAAAAGCAAATTACTTATATGCACATCTTCAGGGGGAGCCCTTGCAACTTATGAAGACAATTCCTTATCCTTTACAATTTCACAGATTATATTGCCCGTTGAAAACTTCAACTAGTTTGTCATCAATCACCAAAAAGGGGGAGATTGTAAGTGCATCTAGTGCCACCCCTAGTTGGTTTTGGAGTATTGATGACAAACCTAGTTGAGGGACTAATGTGTTTGTGAGAATTGCAGGATAACACAGGTAGAAGTCCCTCATTGATTCGGTTTTCCTACCAGAGATGACCCCTAAAAATGTATGAAGACATTGAAGTCTAAGGTGGTATATGAAGATATTCACATTGAAGACTATGACAAGAGAAGACACCACATGAAGCCTATGGAGCCCGAAGACTTAGATCTTTCGTAGTTCTTTTTCTTTTGTGTTGAGTCATAGGAACCACCGTACCGTTAAGTGGGGTCCAAGAGAACCAGTCAGAATGACTGAAGTGATGCCTAACCCAAAAACCTATGTCTTCAAGTGAAGACTATGAGAGCGAATCTTGTCCAGAGTCGGACAAGTCAGCTTTGCTTGCAGCCCAAGTAAAGTTGCCGTGTGAGTTTGAAATCTGACCATTGGAACACGTGTCAGTTCCTTAGTGACCCAGGGTCATTTCGGACAAATCAGGTCGGGTTGCCAAGTGGCTATAAATAGCCCACCCCCTACAACCATAAACGGTTGGCTGCTCAGATTGAGATTACGGCTTTTGTCGTTTGAGAGCAACCCACCTCGAAGCCTTTGAGAGAGAATTCCTTGCGAGGATAAAGCCTTAACCACCCAAAGCCAAAGAGAATTAGGCATCACTTAAGTCTTCTTGTCTGTGTGATCTGAAGACTTATTACACTTCAGGACTGTGCATCCTCCAGCCGGTTAGGCGTCGCGTTCTGAGCATCCAAGAGACATTGTGGATTGCCGGTGAACGAAGTCTGTGAAGGTTTGGGAGTCTACCTTGAAGACTTACCAGAGTGATTGGGCGAGGTCTGTGTGACCTTAGCTCAAGGGGAATACGGTGAGGACTGGGTGTCCTGAGCTGCGTGTTCAGGACTGGGTGTCCGAGACTGTGTGTCCTAAGGTTTAAATACCTAGCCGCCCTAACCAGACGTACAGTTGTCACAACAACTGGAACTGGTCCAACAAATCATTGTCTTCAACGAGTCACTGGTTTCATCTTCCCTTCCCTTTACTTACTGTTGCTCCTTGTGAAGTCATTGTATGTTTGCACTATCTTTTGTCTTCACTGAGTGACTGCATGTTCTGTATGGCTTCATAATATCTTCCTACCTGATCCATACTACATTGCTGCTATTAAGTCATTGTGCTTTCACTCTATTGAATACTTGACTATGGCTTGCCTAGTGTAGTCTACCTTCCGCTGCAGGGTAATAGGTTTATTTCTATCGTTTGTCTTCATAACTTCCACATTTTGAAGACTTCCATAAAAGTCGCCTATTCACCCCCCCTCTAGTCGATATAACGCACTTTCACCTGGAGCACCAAGTGGTTTGCCCGGGCACCTGGAGAACCCGGTGCTTGCCCAAGGGGATCCCGGAGTACTCGTGTGATCATCCTATGGTTTGCCACCCAGGCTCAAAGGTATCATAAGATTGTTCATGCTAGAAACTTCTGTGTGCAGCCACAAGCCATTTTGGGCTCTGACATTGTTGAGTAAGTTGTGGGAATCCTTTCCGTGATGGGCTAGCAGATGTAGGGGATTGTAGGTGTACCGGCCTATCTATCGGTTAAGGGGAGCTCTTCGGAAAGACTGTGTCTCGGTCATCCGTTTCTCAAATATCATGCAGTGCGAGAAATACAACGGAGGAGATCGAGTCTTATGGGGAAAAGTGCGCAAACCTCTGCAGAGTGTACAAACTAATCATGATTAGTCGTGTTCCCGGTTATGGACATCTTGAGTATCTGGTACTTGAATTATTGGTTTGATCTCATCACTTTACTTAATTAATTTGTTGAGTTATAATTATTATTTTGGGATTGAGTTAGAGGAACCTTCTCAATAATTTCAACCTGCTTTGTAGTTAAATAAAATATATTCCTTTGTTGTAAGGAAAAATTAGCTTTATGCAAATGTTAAACTTAGAGCCTCCACCAGCCAAATATGCATGTAGTGATAGCCATTTTTCATTATTGCTCTAAAGTGTGAAATTGCTAGTACATTCAATGTACTGACCTAAATGGCTGCAACATCTCATGTTGCAGGAATTCTTACGACGAGTAAGTGATACGTTAGGGTTATGATGTCTACACTCATCTTTGCTGTTGGTGTTGATGGGAATCCACAACTTTGTTGTTACTTCCTGTCAGGACCCCGACTCAATGCCACACCGATCTAGCATGTAACACATCATATCACTTTGCGGCCTCACGCACGGTATTCCCACGGGTGCCACCTTACCTGGCCCGGGACCGTTTGCGCCTTTTGGCTCATGTATATGATAGTGTCGCTAGCATCCATATGACAAAGAACCCGGGCTGACATGGCTAGTCGTGAACCCAAAGTGGCACTAACTTACAGGGACAGGCATCCATGACCCAGCATCGAACGTGTCGGTCATCAGCGAGTGAATCCAGGCTGTAGCACTGGGCTAGCAGGACTCCGGTGAACCGGGCTGTAGCGGGCTAACAGGACTCCGGTATTCATCGCGTGACATTTCCCCGAAGGGACAGACACAGGAACGAAGAAGGACACATGTCGGCCAGCCTAAGTGTTCCGGAGCAGTAGCAAGCTACCATGGCTCAGTGGAAACACCAGGAGACATTTCCCGGTAAGAGAGGCTACTAAGGATAAACAACTAGATAGTCAGATCCCACACATACCAAGCATTTCAATAACATACACACAATATGCTCGATATGTGCAAATACAACATGGCATCACAAAATGACTCTACGACTCAAGTAGTTTTTATTCAATAGGCTCCGAGGAGCGAGATATCACAATCATGGGTCTCATGACCCAACACTCAGAGCATACAAGTCAAAGCACATGCGGAAGCTAATATGTCTGAGTATAGACATCTATAAATGAAAAAGGCTGAGAAGCCTGACTATCTACCAGATCCTGCCGAGGGCACAAGATCGTAGCTGAGGTATCAAGCTAAACGTCGAAGTCCACGTGGAACTACTAGTGAGACTGAAGTCTCTCTGCAAAAACATAAATTAAGCAACGTGAGTACAAATGTACCCAGCAAGACTTACATCAGATCTATCTACATATGCATCATTATCAACAAAGGGGGTGGTGGAGTTTAACTGCAGCAAGCCAGCTTTGACTCGGTGGCTAACCTGAACTACGACTGCAAGTAACTCTTTTGAGGTGGCGCACACGAGTCCACATATTCACCATATCAATACACCACTATGGATCCGCTCCCGTCTCCCTACGAGAACGCCATCCATAGCACTCACGCTTATCTTGCGTATTTTAGAGTATCCACTTTCACTTGTCTATGAACTATGCAAGGGGTCCAAGTTTCCATATTCGAGGAATCCGGCTATTCGAATAGATAATGATAACCCTGCAGGGGTGTACTTCTTCACACACGCTTTCGCCACTTATCGCCCTGTACACGTCATGTACCTCGGCAACCTTCAAGCGGAAGCCGGGCGAGGGAGTCGGCCACGACCTGACTAACCATACAAGTCTCTCGTCCAGGTTTATCGCCTATTCGGGTTCCATCCGCAAGGAGATCCGGCCAGGGTGTCGCTCACGGCCCCAAACGATGTGAGCAGGGTTCCCAAGCCGACCAT
Source organism: Triticum aestivum (assembly GCF_018294505.1). NCBI lineage: Eukaryota > Viridiplantae > Streptophyta > Magnoliopsida > Poales > Poaceae > Triticum > Triticum aestivum. The sequence continues at coordinate 323,707,561 of NC_057809.1, forward strand.
CCGGGTGCCACTTGGTACACCGTGCCACTGTGCCTAGTCTGTCCCAAGCCCACCTGTACCGGGTGCCACTTGGTAGACTACTAACACTACCTACAAACACCAGAAACTAGTTGCAACTCCTGGACAGAGATCATGTTGATTAATAAGTCGAGAGGGGTCGAGTTACCGGAACCCAATGTGTGGTAGTAACTGGTCATGGATCACAAACACAGAACTCAGTTCCTGAGGACGGCTGCAATGAGACAACCCACCATGTACTCCTACATGGCCTCTCACCGCTACCTTTACCAAATCGTGTTCACACACTTAGCTCACACACAGTAGGACATGTTCACACGCCTCTGATTCATCCCCGATGAATCAGACCTGACTCAACTCTAAGCAGTAGCAGGCATGACAAACAAGCATGAATGAGTAGGCATAACAGGGCTCAAACAACTCCTACTCATGCTAGTGGGTTTCATCTATTTACTATGGCAATGACAGGTCATGCAGAGGATAAAGGGGTTCAACTACCGCAGCAAGTAACAAATATGTCGTTGTTGTCCTAATGCAGTAAAAGAGAGCAGGAGCGAGAGAGTGGGATTTTATCGGAATGAACAAGGGGGTTTAGCTTGCCTGGCACTTCTGAAGATAATATAGCTCTTCGTCGGTGTCATCGATCACATCGCCGGTACACGTCTATCGAGAGGGGACAAATACCGGCAAACAAGGAAAAACACAATCAATGCAATGCGACAATATGATGCATGCTATGACATGGCAATATGAATGTGTTTTGGGCTAATGCACTTGGCTATGATTTAAATGAAGTTGGTTTGAATACATTATTCAAATTCCAACTCCATATATGATTATTTAAATGCCCTTTATTTGTTTTGTCCAAAACAGAGGACAAACATTGTTCAAACATGCATGAAAATGGTACAGATGGATTCCTTGAATTTTTCTAATAATTTTTCATATATAAATTATTTAATTTGGAGTTACGGTTGAATTTCTATGAATTTTAGAAGTTTTAGGCATTTTCTGAAATTTCCTGAATTAAATTAAATCCAGAAAATGACTTATTGCGTCAGCACCACGTCACTGTGACGTCAGCAGAGTCAACTGGGCGTCCCAGGTCAAACCTGACCAGTGGGGTCCACTGGTCAGTGACACAGTGTTGGTTTGTGTGGCTGACGGGTGGGACCAGGTCAACGGCCACGTCAGCGGGTCAATGCTGACGCGTGGGTCCACACATTTTATTAATTAATCTAACTATTTTGGTTAGCCGGTAACCTAATTATGTGGGTCCCACTGTCAGTGGCTCTAGGGGTTAATTAGATGGATCATTAACACTAATTAAGCGTGCCACGTCGGCAGTCGCCGGAGTATCGCCTGCGGCGACCATTCCGCACGGCGGCGCGGCTTGGATTTGAGCTAGGGGCGATGGTTTGGCGCGCTGAGCACACCGGGGAGGAGCTCTTGCACTCGCGCATCTAATGGACCAGACGGGTGGTCACGGGGCAGCCGGAATCTCGCCGGCGACGAGCTTTGGCGGCGACCGGAGTTCGGCTGGGAGGGGAGAAGGAGCTACGGTGCATGGCAGGGGCCGGTGCTGGACGCGTTCGGCTCCTGGGAGCTCGGTGAGCACGGAGACACGCTCAAAAATGGGCGGGGGCGACTGTGGCCACGGCAACGACATGGCACGGCGGCGGCAAGCTCGGCCATGGTCGGAAGATAGAGCTAGGGGACGGGAACAGAGGGGGCGAGCAAAGAGGAGGCAGCAGGAGCTCACAGGGAGAACGATGAGGTGGTCAGCGAGCTCGGGGGCGTCTTCGGTGCTGCGAATCGAACGACGGCGATCGCCGGCCGTGGCGATGAAGATGGCGGTGATGGCGTGGCTTCAGGGCACCCGGCGTCGCGTGCGTCGTGGTAGAGCTTCCCGGATCCAAGGCGGAGCTCGTGGCCTAACTGGCTGGGCGTGGGGATGCTGGTGGCTCCGGTGGTGCTCGTCGGCGGTCTCAGGTGCGTCCGGGGATGAGCGAGGGAGAGAGACAGAGGAGGGAGAGGGGATGCAGCAGGTGAGGGAAAAGAGAGAGGGGACACGGGGCGTCATCGTGGCGTTGCTAGGAGGGCCGGGGAAGCAGGAGGTGGCCGGGGCGGCGTCGGCGCTCGCCACCGAGCTGCTTCGGTGCGAGGGGAGGAAGACGACAGGGGAAAATGCGGTGATGGGCTGGGCCGCTGGAGGAGCTGGGCCGGCTGGGCTGCCAGGTGAGCAACAGGTAGGCCTTCTGCTCTTTTTTATTTTTTTCTTCTGTTTTGTTTTATTTAATTTCATTTTGCCACTGTTTTGAATTTAAAATAATTCAAACAATGCCAAAAACTCCTCTGAATATTTTTATTTTGCTAGATGGACTTTTCCAAAAGCTCATAAAATATTTCAGGGGTATTTGAAATTATATTCTAATTATATAAATATAATTCAAATTCAAATAGCTAATGATTTAAATTCAAAGTCCCAAAAATAAATCCTTTTAAAATGTTCATTATTTTTGGTTTGTATCAAAACCCTTGCCAAAAATATTAAACATCTAAGAAGAGCATTTTGGAACAATGAATGAGATTTTAGGGTTTTTGCCCTTCTTTTATTTAAGTTTTTGAGGCTCCAAAATTCCTCAGCTCAAGTTTCAAAAATTTAAACATGATGCACAGATGGAAGCAAGCATAGGTCAGGCCAGGACTAGGGATGTGACAACTCGCCCCCACTAAACAAGAATCTCGTCTCGAGATTCAAGCGTAGGGTAAGATGAAGGGGAAACGCAAACTAGTATAATCTTCACGATCCAGGGTGCACTTCATAAAAGCGTTGATTCGATCACCATCTTTGTCCCGTCGTCTTGCTCTGAGAACTCCAACTAGCATGACAGCAAGAGGAATAGGACAACTCCGGAGGAATCGATCTTCTCGAAGATCAATCAACTTAGGATCAGCTCACAAAGTGAGTCATAGCAACATCTCTTGAGCTGAGACACGAAGCATACATCTGAAGAATGGAGTGGAACAGATGACGAGGGTTCGCTAAGTAGACAACACTTCCACACCTAAGAAGGTGGTAAACGATTGTCAACGTAGCGAGGAGTTGAGTTGCCATGATACCACGACGAAACATCCTGGAGGAGGGTGATTCGTAGATTATTACCTTAAGTGGAAAAAAGAATTACCTTTGATATAGAGATCATTGAGACTCTCTATATCAGCCTAAGGCAAATCACAGCAATCGATTGGCGGGGTCGGTAGAATAGCATACTCGGACTTGGATGATGTGGATTACCTTGTTGAAGACAACGTAATGGATGATTTTGCTTACCACTGGAAATGGAAGAGACCCATGGTAGAATGGCACAATGGCGGTGCAAGCTGGGAACAGAATGCAAATGCTGGGAATGATTCTGGTAACTGGGGAAAGAACCCAATAATAGAGAGTGGATTCACTGTTTGAAAAGGTCATAGCATTGCCGAGGAAACTGAGAGGAATCCCAGTTAGTGCCGATGATAACACGTAGCGCTTGTGCATGCTCTCAAGAACTTGAGCATTTCCATAATCATCAAGATTTTACCAATATCCGTGTCAAGGATCCTGGCAACACAACTTACTACCATGATGAATACCGGTGGAAGATGCAGATGCAAAGGAAGATAACACTTTCTCAGATTTCACCCTTGGCGGGGCCAAGGAAATAAAATCTGGATGATCGACCGAGAGACATTTAGCACTCCGCTTCTAATGTTCTCCTTGACGTGCTAGTGTAACCCATTCATAGATATGGTTTGATAACTAGAACATCAAGTAAAGGTCGGACTTCGGGAGCACAAGAATCCATAAGGAATAACTACGGAGGTAAATCCTGCGAAATCCTTATGGGGAGGTGGCCAACTTCTTCAATCAAGATACTACAATAATAGGTCTTCCGACTAGGTGTGTCGGCCAGAACATCAACCTTGTCGGGACCTACATCATAGATCTTGGAAAGGTTCCAACCATCATGTCTGCCTGAGATTCAGATCTGGTTGGTAACATAATATTCTAGCCTCATCAAGTCTAGAAGGAAAAATGAAAGTTTGCACCACAAATCGACGAGATGACGTTGCGAGATTCTCGGGAAATGAACTATGATAGCAAGCTCCAAAACATGAGCTGGTTCTGCTACTCACATGTGAATACGTTGTCCCAGACAAACATTATCACATGGTAGTCTTACAATAAAACACTACCGAGTTCAGGTGGGGAACCATCATTAATGACATCGAAGTCTCCACGCGTGGAAGTCCAAGGAGTTCACCTTAGACAGACTCCTTTATCTTTGAACAACTCAATCAGTGGCTTGGTGTGCTAGGATATACATATGGAATGAAGATGATCAGTCTAACAGACCACAGAATTCTTCGCACGAGCATGACTGACTTGGGATGACTCCAAAGGAGGTAAAACAAGCCTTCTCAAATTCACGACGGCAACTTACATCAAATGCACGTGAATCAAAGGAAGTCACTTCTTTCATCCAAACATATACTTCATGAACGGGGCATGAAGAAAATGCTTACACAAGTTTCCAACACTAGCTTAATGTTCAACAAAATCATGGAGGAGATAAGGATGTTGTCAATGGGCTCAACAACAATTCATCCAGGTTTCCATATTAGTGGAATTCCACAATTATGTGAACAAGGTGATAGCATTGGTCAGGCCCGAAAGATATAATGGTGTATGCTCGAGGAACAACCACGAGTAAGACAACATTACGAATATCGTTGGTTCTGATTTGATTTGACGATAGCCCATACTCAATCAAAGGTTTGGGTAAGATAATAGATCCAACAATTGATCGCAAGGACCAATTGATGAGGATATCATCTTTCTTCAACACACACACACACACAAAAAGATATCCCTTAACATGAACTAAGTCGGACAAGCTTTTATCTTCCAACTCTCCAAGTTGTTGTGTAGCTTGACCAACTAGCTCAGGGGTATCCCACACAGATTCTTGGAGAAGGGGTGGTTTACAAGAAACCAACTTGATCACGAGCTCAACATAATAGTCAAGGGACAACCTGGTAATACTTCCGAGAAGATATTCGGAAAATCACGAACCACCGGTATGTTACTAAGCTCGAGAACAATCTCGCTTTTGAGGGCAAGACGATATGATCAAATGAGTGAGGACTTGACAAGATCCTAACTCATCAATCGAAGGGTGCACCGAAATAAGGACTAGGTAGCACAATCAACCATAGGGTGACGATTCAATAATCAACACGCTAAGAATGAGGTTATCGTCCATTTAACTACCAAGCAACGGAGTTGCTAGGAGTATTGATTTCACACATCACGATTCACTTGTCGGCATTCCGGTTCAACAACATGGGGACCGAGAAATGACTAACGATGGTGAGAAGTATCACTACCAAGAGTTCATAGGATGGTGTGCAATTCCTATAACAATCCCGATATAAAGATGGTAATACTCCAAGGTAGAGCAGAACAAAAGCTGGATTAGCAATTTGATCTGTGGAGCACAATTTCTTTGACCCAATCCTGGATATGGAAGAGGTACTGGAGTTTGTTTCTCCTAGTCATTCCGCGATAGAATGGCTTGACGGACCACAAGAGTAATAGGCATCGATAAACGAACGCACGCATACTCTTGACTATCAATTGATAGACGAAGGTCAGTAGACAACTAAAAAGGGACAACTCAAAGGAACATATAACTTCCTGAGTTGTGGATGCATAGATTAGTATGTCGAACCAAGTTCAACATAATTCTTCCGGATAACCCATGCAGAAAGGTTGAGCTGGCAGAGTCACAACATAGCATGGAGAGCTCATCGAGAGCACTCTTGTTGTCATCTTTTGGTTCAGAAGAACTCCTGCCAAGAATGGTTCATGGTATTTGGAAGAACGATATACCACGGACCTCGAGGACTAATGCAAAGTTACTAATATCCTAAAGGAACTAGCAAACACTATCAACATGAAGTAAGTAGAGTGAATCTCGGGTTCAAAACCCAGGAGTAGAATGCCTACTAACTAAGTGGCATCACGGGATGCTTTCGAGAATGATGGCCAGAGTCATCACACTGGGAACACAAAGCATGGCTGGATTACTAGGTGATCCCCCTAAGACACCTAGGGTCAATATAATAGCTCCAACATATACGTCGAGGCAATAGAGTACCTCAACTCACTGATTAGTGTGGTTAACCTGGCCAAAAAGGTCATCGAAATCAGAGGGAAAAGATTTTGCAATTGCATCAGATTATTTAGAAACCTGGGATGACTCGGACAGCATGACGGCTGTAAATGCTCAAATGATTTGAGACATCCAACAAAATGGTGGCATAACCACTCGGAAGCACAATGATAAGGTTTGGAGATCAACAATTAACATACGGAAGTAATAGGAACTGAGACGAGGCTTAAGTCCAACAATCTTATAAGTCTACTGATTAGTAACACGTGATCCTGATAGAAAAAGAGATAGCCTAGTTTCTTAACCCCGCAGGAAAGATAAGATGACTCAGATCAGAAGGCATGAGATATAAGGAGTAAAAAGAGCCTTACGTTCCCATCCCACAATCAATTCCCCTACATATAACTAAAGCATTTCTAGACTCAACTTCGACCAGTTTGGCTTGGTAATCCTACAAGCAGTCAAGCTCTGATACCAACGCTGTCAGGACCCCGACTCAATGCCACACCGATCTAGCATGTAACACATCATATCACTTTGCGGCCTCACGCACGGTATTCCCACGGGTGCCACCTTACCTGGCCCGGGACCGTTTGCGCCTTTTGGCTCACGTATATGATAGTGTCGCTAGCATCCATATGACAAAGAACCCGGGCTGACATGGCTAGTCGTGAACCCAAAGTGGCACTAACTTACAGGGACAGGCATCCATGACCCAGCATCGAACGTGTCGGTCATCAGCGAGTGAATCCAGGCTGTAGCACTGGGCTAGCAGGACTCCGGTGAACCAGGCTGTAGCGGGCTAACAGGACTCCGATATTCATCGCGTGACATTTCCCCGAAGGGACAGACACAGGAACGAAGAAGGACACATGCCGGCCAGCCTAAGTGTTCCGGAGCAGTAGCAAGCTACCATGGCTCAGTGGAAACACCAGGAGACATTTCCCGGTAAGAGAGGCTACTAAGGATAAACAACTAGATAGTCAGATCCCACACATACTAAGCATTTCAATAACATACACACAATATGCTCGATATGTGCAAATACAACATGGCATCACAAAATGACTCTACGACTCAAGTAGTTTTTATTCAATAGGCTCCGAGGAGCGAGATATCACAATCATGGGTCTCATGACCCAACACTCAGAGCATACAAGTCAAAGCACATACGGAAGCTAATATGTCTGAGTACAGACATCTATAAATGAAAAAGGCTGAGAAGCCTGACTATCTACCAGATCCTGCCGAGGGCACAAGATCGTAGCTGAGGTATCAAGCTAAACGTCGAAGTCCACGTGGAACTACTAGTGAGACTGAAGTCTCTCTGCAAAAACATAAATTAAGCAACGTGAGTACAAATGTACCCAGCAAGACTTACATCAGATCTATCTACATATGCATCATTATCAACAAAGGGGGTGGTGGAGTTTAACTGCAGCAAGCCAGCTTTGACTCGGTGGCTAACCTGAACTACGACTGCAAGTAACTCTTTTGAGGTGGCGCACACGAGTCCACATATTCACCATATCAATACACCACTATGGATCCGCTCCCGTCTCCCTACGAGAACACCATCCATAGCACTCACGCTTATCTTGCGTATTTTAGAGTATCCACTTTCACTTGTCTATGAACTATGCAAGGGGTCCAAGTTTCCATATTCGAGGAATCCGGCTATTCGAATAGATAATGATAACCCTGTAGGGGTGTACTTCTTCACACACGCTTTCGCCACTTATCGCCCTGTACACGTCATGTACCTCGGCAACCTTCAAGCGGAAGCCGGGCGAGGGAGTCGGCCACGACCTGACTAACCATACAAGTCTCTCGTCCAGGTTTATCGCCTATTCGGGTTCCATCCGCAAGGAGATCCGGCCGGGGTGTCGCTCACGGCCCCAAACGATGTGAGCAGGGTTCCCAAGCCGACCATCCGGGTGCCACTTGGTACACCGTGCCACTGTGCCTAGTCTGTCCCAAGCCCACCTGTACCGGGTGCCACTTGGTAGACTACTAACACTACCTACAAACACCAGAAACTAGTTGCAACTCCTGGACAGAGATCATGTTGATTAATAAGTCGAGAGGGCTCGAGTTACCGGAACCCAATGTGTGGTAGTAACTGGTCATGGATCACAAACACAGAACTCAGTTCCTGAGGACGGCTGCAATGAGACAACCCACCATGTACTCCTACATGGCCTCTCACCGCTACCTTTACCAAATCGTGTTCACACACTTAGCTCACACACAGTAGGACATGTTCACACGCCTCTGATTCATCCCCGATGAATCAGACCTGACTCAACTCTAAGCAGTAGCAGGGATGACAAACAAGCATGAATGAGTAGGCACAATAGGGCTCAAACAACTCCTACTCATGCTAGTGGGTTTCATCTATTTACTGTGGCAATGACAGGTCATGCAGAGGATAAAGGGGTTCAACTACCGCAGCAAGTAACAAATATGTCATTGTTGTCCTAATGCAGTAAAAGAGAGCAGGAGCAAGAGAGTGGGATTTTATCGGAATGAACAAGGGGGTTTTGCTTGCCTGGCACTTCTGAAGATAATATAGCTCTTCGTCGGTGTCATCGATCACATCGCCGGTACACGTCTATCGAGAGGGGACAAATACCGGCAAACAAGGAAAAACACAATCAATGCAATGCGACAATATGATGCATGCTATGACATGGCAATATGAATGTGTTTTGGGCTAATGCACTTGGCTATGATTTAAATGAAGTTGGTTTGAATACATGATTCAAATTCCAACTCCATATATGATTATTTAAATGCCCTTTATTTGTTTTGTCCAAAACAGAGGACAAACATTGTTCAAACATGCATGAAAATGGTACAGATGGATTCCTTGAATTTTTCTGATAATTTTTCATATATAAATTATTTAATTTGGAGTTACGGTTGAATTTCTATGAATTTTAGAAGTTTTAGGCATTTTCTGAAATTTCCTGAATTAAATTAAATCCAGAAAATGACTTATTGCGTCAGCACCACGTCACTGTGATGTGAGCAGAGTCAACTGGGCATCCCAGGTCAAACCTGACCAGTGGGGTCCACTGGTCAGTGACACAGTGTTGGTTTGTGTGGCTGACGGGTGGGACCAGGTCAACGGCCACGTCAGCGGGTCAATGCTGACGCGTGGGTCCACACATTTTATTAATTAATCTAACTATTTTGGTTAGCCGGTAACCTAATTATGTGGGTCCCACTGTCAGTGGCTCTAGGGGTTAATTAGATGGATCATTAACACTAATTAAGCGTGCCACGTCGGCAGTCGCCGGAGTATCGCCGGCGGCGACCATTCCGCACGGCGGCGCGGCTCGGATTTGAGCTAGGGGCGATGGTTTGGCGTGCTGAGCGCACCGGGGAGGAGCTCTTGCACTCGCGCATCTAATGGACCAGACGGGTGGTCACGGGGCAGCCGGAATCTCGCCGGCGACGAGCTTTGGCGGCGACCGGAGTTCGGCTGGGAGGGGAGAAGGAGCTACGGTGCACGGCAGGGGCCGGTGCTGGACGCGTTCGGCTCCTGGGAGCTCGGTGAGCACGGAGACACGCTCAAAAATGGGCGGGGGCGACTGTGGCCACGGCAACGACATGGCACGGCGGCGGCAAGCTCGGCCGTGGTCGGAAGATGGAGCTAGGGGACGGGAACAGAGGGGGCGAGCAAAGAGGAGGCAGCAGGAGCTCACAGGGAGAACGATGAGGTGGTCAGCGAGCTCAGGGGCGTCTTCGGTGCTGCGAATCGAACGGCGGCGATCGCCGGCCGTGGCGATGAAGATGGCGGTGATGGCGTGGCTTCAGGGCACCCGGCGTCGCGTGCATCGTGGTAGAGCTTCCCGGATCCAAGGCGGAGCTCGTAGCCTAACTGGCTGGGCGTGGGGATGCTGGTGGCTCCGGTGGTGCTCGTCGGCGGTCTCGGGTGCGTCCGGGGATGAGCGAGGGAGAGAGACAGAGGAGGGAGAGGGGATGCAGCGGGTGAGGGAAAAGAGAGAGGGGACACGGGGCGTCGTCGTGGCATTGCTAGGAGGGCCGGGGAAGCAGGAGGTGGCCGGGGCAGCGTCGGCGCTCGCCACCGAGCTGCTTCGGTGCGAGGGGAGGAAGACGACAGGGGAAAATGCGGCGGTGGGCTGGGCCGCTGGAGGAGCTGGGCCGGCTGGGCTGCCAGGTGAGCAACAGGTAGGTCTTCTGCTCTTTTTTATTTTTTTCTTCTGTTTTGTTTTACTTAATTTCGTTTTGCCACTGTTTTGAATTTAAAATAATTCAAACAATGCCAAAAACTCCTCTGAATATTTTTATTTTGCTAGATGGACTTTTCCAAAAGCTCATAAAATATTTCAGGGGTATTTGAAATTATATTCTAATTATATGAATATAATTCAAATTCAAATAGCTAATGATTTAAATTCAAAGTCCCAAAAATAAATCCTTTTAAAATGTTCATTATTTTTGGTTTGGATCAAAACCCTTGCCAAAAATATTAAACATCTAAGAAGAGCATTTTGGAACAATGAATGAGATTTTAGGGTTTTTGCCCTTCTTTTATTTAAGTTTTTGAGGCTTCCAAAATTCCTCAGCTCAAGTTTCAAAAATTTAAACATGATGCACAGATGGAAGCAAGCATAGGTCAGGCCAGGACTAGGGATGTGACACTTCCGCTATATGGATTGAGGTAATAGTATTTACGTTACTTATACATGTGATTTACCTCTGTTATAAATCCTCGAGTACTGTTTATGTCACCATACCGATCTAGGGATGACACTTAAGCACAGAGACTTGATTCATTTGGGTCGGGTCGCTACAAGATGGTATCAGAGCACATGTTGACTGTAGGACGTGACCCCTAGAAACTGGCAAGCCCATAGGAAAGATTTTTTCTGTAAAAATTTATTTTTTCAAAGGATCTTTTACCTCTCTTCTCTTTGGAGCTTTATCAAATATTCCCTTTTAGTTAGACTACACCCCTTTCCCCTTATGACCACACGAAGATTCGACTGATGAGACCACTCCAAGGAGTACAAGAGATTGGACAACTAAGACCACTTCAGAATAAAGAGGATTTTACCGTACACTATAATAATGGAAACTACAACAGTTGAAGACTCAGAATTCTAGGAGAATTTGAAGGCTCTGAAGAATTCCCAGATTGGTATGACCTAGGAAAACTACCCTTATGGAATTTTTCAGACTATTGAAGTTGTTAATACCGAGATCAAGGTGTGTGGGAGAAACACAGGAACATGGAGAGTTAAAGACTCAATGTTTTTGTCAAGGAAACCCTAAGGAAGGAGATATCAACTATGGAATGATAGCTCAAGGTAATGACATGGGCATAAACATGGCTATCCATGATGTTATCGCCCGCTTATGCTATTCTCACCGTGCTGAGTTAAGCATGCATTTCTTCGAAAGGATTGGATGACAAAAGTGCTAATGGAGCACCTATCAGCAAAAGATGAAGTTTTAACCTTAGCTGGTGTATCACCAGGATCTAGAGTATTAGATCAAGAATTTTAAGATGGACCTTTATGAAGATGTATTTGACAAGGAAAGCATTTGGTGAAGAACTCAGGACCCAGAAGCTGAAAGTAGCCAAACTGGTGGAGCAAAACCTAGAGACACCGGAGATTCGTTAGGAACTGAAGGACAGTAGAACCATGGTTCATTCCAAGGATGTTGAAACCCAGAAGTTTGGAACGCAACTCTAGAATATTAAAGGACATCACGAGAGACTTCTCCTCAACAGAGATGATCTGACAAAAAGATATGAGAAGGACAAGCACGATCGGAAGAAGCCATCGGAGACATGAACAAGACTTGAAGAGTTTGGTGACTTTGAAGATTTATTGAACTTTAGAAGACCAAACCCCTGTTATATACCTACATTAGATGCGACGTTTGTGAGCTGTCATTTGTTTGATGTTTTTCCTGACAGCCACAAAATAAAATTTTGTCTCTTCAAAACTACCATTTGTATTTTGTGTATCCCTCTCGATCCAACTTATCTCACCCCAAAACCCTTGGAACCAATAGAGGATGAATGGAGATGAACTCATATTTTCTGCACTGATGACTCAATTGGAGACGGACCGATGGATTCAGAACATGCAAGAACACATGAAGAATAACCCTATAGCTGGAAAGGATATGACCCAGCATGCTCTTCAGTACTTTGAAAGAGGTGCTGCTACTTGGTGGAGGATGTACCAAACCATCGATGGATGGCAAGGAGTAACCACTTGGGAAGAATTTAAGTTGACTCTGCTAAAGTCTCGGCTTGTGTCCCAGAAATTGAAGCCTTATGAAAATGATATGAAGAAACCTTGTGCCTACAAGCTCTGTGGAGCAATAGGACACAACCATAAAGAACACAAGGATGAATGCCCTCATTGTGAAGAAAAACACCCAGCTGAAGAATGCCCCACTAGGAAGATCACTTGTTTCTTGTGTGAGGGACTACCCACTACCCTGCTCAGTGTCACATTTACCCCATAGTTCAAAGAACCATCCGGCAGAAGAAAGAAGCAACGAAAGGATCCCACATGGAAATTTTAGAAGAACCGGTGATGAACGAAGATGCCGAGGACACACCCAAAGGAAACGGAATTAAAGCCTCCACCAAGTCATGCTATTCATGTGGAGAAGAAGGACACATCTCCCAAAATTGTCTGAATGGGACCTAGTAGAATTCCCGACAGAGGAAGTAGAGTATGACCCATAGGAAATTGAAGCCCTGATTGGAAAGGAAAAATCCAGGAAGAGAAATAGATTGGATCCCAGGAATGACCTGAGTCATATCACCTGTTTTAGGTGCAAGGAGTCAGGGCACTACTTCAGCGGTTGCCCAAAAAGGAAGCCGAGGACCCAAGGAGTCTTTGAAATTACAAAGAAACTTAGAGACTTGTCAGAAGTAATATGTTTCCGCTATAATGAAGCAGGCAACTTTGCCAGAGATTGTCCCAATGAGGATTTGCGTGTTGAATAGTCGAGTCTGTGAGAGAGATAGTAGTAGAGGGAACATTTTTTTATATCGAGGTGTTGAGTTGAGGCATGTAATGGAAATGCAGGAGATTGTGATAATTTGAGAATCAATAAAGTTAGCATCATTGGTACTGATTTGGATTTTAAGAGTAGTTACTCTATGAGGAAAGATTTTGACCATTTTTTAGGATATGAGAAATATGGTTTATGGAAGATTTATGCATTTTAAGGGTGGTAGTACCCTGTGAGGACACTTGACCCCTGGAAAAGAAAATGACATTCCACGAACTGGACTTTGGACAAAAATAAGTACGAGTTTTATCTCGATATGTGGGATACCCCAAGAATACGGAGGGATGAAGTACTATTGGATATAAAGGAGGTATAATGTTGGTAATATGGAGCAATTGTAACTCCATGATGAGTCTGAGTAATCACGTCTTAGTTTGGTAAAAATAGAAGGAAGGGAGACAATACAATTGGATGGATCTAAGAATGCTAGGAAGCTTGATGTTGGAACAATGATCAGTTGCCCCGATGATGAGTTCAAGGTTTACAAGTGATGAGATGGGCCATAACCCATAGGCCCCAGGACATGCCAAGAAGCGAGCACACTCTTGCTAAAGGAAAAAACCCTGGAAGAAGATACGACTTTATCAACAGACGATCTTATAGGAGTAACGCAAAAACCTGAGAGTTGTGAAGGAACGATAGATGTTTGTTTGTCTTGCAGAATCCATGGATTTATCCGAACTTGGTTCGTCAACAAGAGAAATTCTGCAATGCTTGTGAGGATGACCGAGTGTTAAAATGTGAGATTCCTAAACCATATACAAGGTAATGATTGCGGTGCAGGGTGGATTGATCACCATACCGACTTACTCTTATTATTCGCCTTGTTGTATGGGATGGTAAATCTGAGTGACTTGCCCATAGTAGAGCGACGATGATCAAAACCTTGATTAAGCCTTAGAATGGTATGACAATTTTCCCTTGTACAAGGCAGCTGTTGTCGATCGTAGGTCATACGGTGAGAATGAATCCCATACCCGTTTTCTGTAGGGACCCAGTCAAGTTGTTTTACGACCACCATGAGATATTGATAGTTGATTAGTATTGGCGCCAGACCCATCATACAGAAGAACCAGTCTCGGAAGAACCCTACCAAGATGAAAGGACATGGGAATTAAGGAAAAAGGTTATGCCACTACCGAAAGAGCCCAGAGAAGGAATTATCCTGAAGATCTGAGAAGACCGACACTGTCAACAATAAGGATGGAGTATATAAGTTTTGATGGAACCGTAACAATGTTTCTAAGGGTGGTAGCACCGCAGACCCTCTGCGACGATCGATGATTTTGAGAAGACCCCCGAACCTAACCTACTTCTAGTTAGCCTCTCCGAATCTCGAGGCCAAGATTCATTTTAAGGGTGGTAGGTTTGTATCATCCCAAAATTCTAAATTTTGGAATGTTATATTAAATAAATAGTTTTGATTGATTGTTTGATGGTGGTGTGGTTGCTTGTGTGAAATTGAGTGAAATTTGAAACTTTTTGAAAGCTAAATGAGAGGGAATAAAAGGACATTCCCAAACTTTCACATTGCATTTATGATCCCCACGAATTCAAATTCTTTTCATCACAAAACCCTGGAGTGAAGATGATATGACTTCTTCCATTTAAATAAATAAGTGAAAGGGTTTTGAAAAGATTTGAATTCCATCTAAAACTATTTCAAAATTCAGAAACTTTATGCAACTCAATGATTTTCATGAGAGAGGATAAACTGACTCCTTCAAATTGTATTAAATATGAGTTGGAAGTTTCAAAGAATCAAATTTAAAAGTCCCTTTGAAATTTATTTTTCAATTTGGAGTTATTTGGATTTTATTCAAATTATTTTTCTCCAAAAATAAAATATATGGAAATTAGAGTAAAATGATTCCCTACATTAGAAAATTGGTGAGTAATAAATTTGAAATCACTTTTGGTATTTTTAAAATGATTTTATTGGGTTTTATTGTAACAGTAGCACTGTTTGATTTTTTTAAATTTGTTTGGATTTTATTTGACACTAGAAAGATGTTCATGTTGTAGAAAAATCTTTTCTGAAAATTTTGATATATAATATGCCTATATTATATTTTTATTTTAGGTGGTTTTTCTTTTATTTCTTGTTTATAAAAAACTTCCTCCCGCCGACTAGGCCGGCCCAGCTCCAGCCAGGCCGCGGCCCAGCCGACCGCCTCTCCGTCCCCGAGCTCCCCAAGCAGGAGACCGCTCGCCGCACGCCGCCGCTCGCCGTGTCCGACTCGGGCACGCCTCCCGAGGTTCGCCGTACCCCCTCCCCCACGCCACCTTGCTCCCCCTTTATATATAGCCGCACCCCGTCGTCCTCTCTCTCCTCGCGCCACTGCCCTTGCATCGCAACTCGCCGCCACCGTGCCGCACTCGCCGTCGTGCCCGCCGCATCTCGCAACCGCTGCCGGTGACAAGCTCCGCTGCCCGAAACTGCTGCCCCGCCGCGCTCCGCCACCGCTGCCGCACACCGTTGCCTTGCCGCACTTTGCTGCCGCCGCCCGTGCCTTGCCGCTGCAAGCCGCGCCGCCGCCGTCGAATCCCGCCGCCACGGAAAGCCGCCGAAAGATGCCGTCGCCGCTGTGGACTGGTAAAATTGCCCCGGTCCGATCCGGTTTATTTTAGCTTTCGGTTTTTTCTTTTTGAAACTGGTTTTTCTTATTTAATCTAGTTAAACAGTGAACACTCACTAGTTTAGGTTTTGTAGCGGACGGTTTTCATCTTATAAGCCTCTGTAGTGAATGTTCGTCCGATTAGCTTCTGTTTCGAAGCTAGGGACCTAGACGTAATTAACTTTCTTGCAGATTAGCCCCTGCTTTTAAATCTATCACAACATTTCTCGTTAGTCGGAATCCAACGAAACCAACGCCCACATCATCGTCATAATCTCCTCTATCCAGATAATCAACTTAAACATATTTTTTGAAAGTACAAAATTTTATTTCAGACAGATTTGAATTCAAACTTCTTTTGTTCATAACTCGAGTTTTACAACTCCGATTTAGTTGATTCTTTTTGTTAATTGAAGCTACTGACCCAAACTTTCTGATAAGGCCAAATTCACCCAATTTTGGTACTGTTAGAAATTGTTTTCTGTTGCAAAAGTTAATTGCTTGTTTTTGAAGCTTTCCGAGATCTTTTCTTCGATTCTTTTGCATGATTGCTCATGTGTGGTTACTATTGCTTTCTTACGATAGATTGACCGGAGTGTGACGAGTAGAACTATCAGGAGTTATGAGTGTGAATCATCTCACCAACAGTACAGGGCGAGTTCACACTTTGATCATACTTTTCATACCTAGTTTTTATGCATTAGTTTTACCTTCAAACATTGCATGAGTAGGATTTGATAACATGTGGGCATTGGGAAGTAGTTGATGAACCTGTTGTCTTGCATTCAAACCCAGGGTATTATATGTTATGCTCATACTGCTTTGCTATGCTCATAGACGTGGATTGGTTGTGAGATTTCATGAAAGATGCGAGAGTTGTTTTTTTTAACTAAGGGAAACTTAAGGTGGCTACTTTAATACACATCTGGGTGGAATGGTTGGGGCACCTTGGAGCACCCAGTGGTTTGCCAGGGAACCTGGAGAACCCAGTGCTTGCCCAAGGGGATCCCGGAGTACCTGTGTGATCATCCTATGGTTTGCCACCCAGGCTCAAAGGGATCATAAGATTGTTCATGCTAGAAACTTCTGTGTGCAACCACAAGCCATTATGGGCTCTGGCATAGTTGAGTAAGTTGTGGGAATCCTTTCAATGATGGGATAGCAGATGTAGGGGATTGTAGGTGTACTGACCTATCTATCGGTTAAGGGGACCTCTTCGGAAAGACTGTGTCTCAGTCATCCATTTCTCAAACATCATGTTGTGCGAGAAATACAACAGAGGAGATCGAGTCTTGTGGGGAAAAGTGCGCAAACCTCAGTAGAGTGTACAAACTAATCATGATTAGCCGTGTCCTTGGTTATGGACATCTTGAGTATCTGGTACTTGAATTATTGGTTTGATCTAATCACTTTAATTAATTAATATGTTGGGTTATAATTATTATTCTGGGATTGAGTTGGAGGAACCTTCTTAATAATTTCAACCTACTTTGTAGTTAAATAAAATATATTCCTTTGTTGTAGGGAAAATTAGCTTTATACAAATGTTAAACTTAGAGCCTCCACCAGCCAAATATGCATGTAGTGATAGCCATTATTCAGCATTGCTCTACAGTGTGAAATTGCCAGTACATTCAATGTATTGACCTACATGGTTGCAACTTCTCATGTTGTAGGAATTCTTATGATGAGTAAGTGATACGTTAGGGTTACGATGTCCACACTCAACTTTGCCGTTGGTGTTGATGGGAATCCACAACTTTGTTGTTACTTCCGCTATATGGATTGAGGTAATAGTATTTACGTTACTTTATACATGTGATTTACCTCTGTTATAAATCCTCGAGTACTGTGTGTGTCAGCATACCGATCTAGGGATGACACTTAAGCACATAGACTTGATCCATTTGGGTCGGGTCGCTACAAGTAGTATATATCATAGATGACCGTATTTATGGCCATTCATGACAGAAAGTAGTATAGCATTTATTATATATATATGTGTGTGTGTGTGTGTGTTACGGTATCTACCTATGTTACTGCTTCTTTGCCACATCATCATATTTGCTATTCCCGAGAGTGTCACATCCCTGGTCCTGTTATGCACTAGGCTAGACCTCATGTGAGCATCATGTTTTAATCCAAATGAAATTTGAATTGAGGAATTTTCAAAGCCTCAGAAACCTTCTAAAAATGATCAACATTAAAATCTCCTCAAAGAAGTCCAAGAAAATGTTCCTCTTAGTCTCTGAAAATATTGCAAAGAGGT
Source organism: Triticum aestivum (assembly GCF_018294505.1). NCBI lineage: Eukaryota > Viridiplantae > Streptophyta > Magnoliopsida > Poales > Poaceae > Triticum > Triticum aestivum. The sequence goes on from NC_057809.1 coordinate 323,725,764, forward strand.
AAAACTCAAAACAATATTTTTGGTATCTTAGAGTTAATTATTTTGGGCCTTTGAATTAAATAAATAGCTATTTGCATTGGATATATATTTGATATATAAATAATATATGTCCAATAATTACTGGAACATTTTATGTGGTTTGGTATATTTTAACTCTAGCCACATAACTATTTTCAGGATTTTATAAAATGGTTTAGTATTTTACTAAACTAAAACAACACAGAACAAAATAGATAAATAAAAACAGAAATAGAAAGCAGAGAGAGAGAACTTACCTCAGCTTACCTGGCAGCCCACCCGCAGCCCAACACCGTGCAGCCCAGCAGCGGCCCAGCCCACCGCCGCTTCTCCCCCTGTCGTCTTCCTCCCCCTCGCCCCGAAGCTGCTCGGTGGCGCGTGCGGCCACGCGCCCCGGCCACCTCTTCCCTCCCAGCCTGCCTGGCTCCTCCCCGACGCCCGGTGACGCCACGCACCCCCTGGAACCCCCTCGACCTCTCCCATCGCCCCTCCCCTTCTCCGTCCCTCTCGCACACAACCGGCCAAGCGCCACCGTCGCTGACCCTCGCTGCCCTCGCGGCCACCGCCACCCCCTCTCCTCCCCGACGCGCTCCCGAGCTCCGCAGTGCCTCCCTCGACCTCCTCGACGTCTCACGCGACCAGAAGGGCCCCGAGCAGCCGCCATCGTCATCATCTCCAAGCTTCGGCCCCGGCGCCCTTCTCCGTCGATTCGGCCACTCCGGCGCGCCCCCGAGCCCCCTAACCCTCCCTGCAGCTCCGCGGTGAGCCTCTGACCCGATTCCCCCTCTCCCCGTGCCCTACCTCCCTCTCTAGCCGCCGTTCACAACGAGCCGAGAACTCCACGCCGCCGGCGATGTCGCCGCCGTCACTGCAGCCAGTAAGGCTCGAAACCGAGCATGGCACCGTGCTCCTAGCATCTTCAGGAGCTCGGTGAGCCCCTTAGCCATCCCTCCCGTCCTCTGTGGCCTCGCCCCGCTCGAACCCGAAGCTCCGGCCGCCGCACTTGCCATCGCCGTCGTCGGCTCCGGCCACCCCAGCCGCGGCCACAGCCACCGCTGGACGCGCCGCGTCGCGGACGTTCTAATGAGCCAAACCGCGCGCCAAACCATCGCCCCTAGCTCAAATCCGAGCCGCGCCGCCGTGCGGAATGGTCGCCGCCGGCGATACTCCGACGACTGCCGACGTGGCACGCTTAATTAGTGTTAATGACCCAACTAATTAAACCCACAGCCTCTGACAGTGGGCCCCACCCCTGGTCAAACCCCAGTCAGCGCTGGGTTTGACCGGGATTAGCTCCTGTGTCACTGACGTGTGGCCCCCACACGTCAGGTTTGACCTGGGGCGCCCAGTTGACCTGCTGACGTCATCATGACGTCAGGATGACGCAGTAATGCTTTCTGGATTTATTTATATTCAGGAAATTCTAGAAAATGCCTAAAACTTCTAAAATTCATAGAAATTCAACCGTAGCTCCAAATTAAATAATTTATATATGAAAAATTATCAGAAAAATTCAAGGAATCCATCTGTACCATTTTCATGCATGTTAGAACAACCTATAGATGCTGTTTAGCACAAATCATATAAAGGGCATTTAAATAATCACATATGGAGTTTGAATTTGAATCTTGTATTCAAACCAACTTCATTTAATCCGTTGCTAGTTGCATTAGCTCAAAACACATTCATATGGCCATGTCATGAGCATGCATCATATTGTGCATTGCATTGATTGTATTTCTTCTTTGTTGCCGGTATCTGTTCCCTCCCGGTAGACGATGTTCCGACGTTGTGATCGTTGACACTGATGAAGACTCAATGTTATCTTCAGAAGTGCCAGGCAAGCAAAACCCCCTTGTTCATTCCGATACAATCCTACTCTCTCGCTCCTGCTCTCTTTTACTGCATTAGGACAACATCGATTCATCTGTTACTTGCTGCGGTAGCTGAACCCCTTTAGCCTTTGCATGACCTGTCATTGCCACAGTAAATAGATGAAACCCACTAGCATGAGTAGGAGTTGTTTGAGCCCTGTTGTGCCTACTCATTCATGCTTGCTTGTCATGCCTGCTACTGCTTAGAGTTGAGTCAGGTCTGATTCATCGGGGATGAATCAGAGGCGTGTGAACATGTCCTACTGTGTGTGAGCTAAGTGTGTGAACACGTTTTGGTAAAGGTAGCGGTGAGAGGCCATGTAGGAGTACATGGTGGGTTGTCTCATTGCAGCCATCCTCAGGAACTGAGTTCTGTGTTTGTGATCCATGATTCAGCTACTACCATACATTGGGCCCTGAAATATGACCCCGCTCGACTTCTTATTCACCCTAGTCCTCTGTCCAGGAGTTGCAAGTAGTTTCTGGTGTTTGTAGCTTACTGGAGGCCGTGGACAGCGCTGACCGTAGGGGTGGGCTGTGATGCAGTAGGTACGTGGCACGGTGTACCGGATGCCCGTTTGGTATCTCGGGAACCCTGTTCACATCGTTTGGGGCTGTGAGCGAAACTCCGGCCGGATCTCCTCATGGATGGAACCCGAATAGGCGATAAACCTGGACCAGAGACTTAGGTGTTTAGGTAGGTCGTGGTCTACACCCACGTCGGCTTTCGCTTGAAGTCTGCCGAGCACATGTCGTGTGCAGACGCTAAGTGGTGGAAACATGTATGAAGAAGTACACCCCTGCAGGGTTAACATCATCTATTCGAATAGCCGTGTCCACGGTAAAGGACTTCTGGGTTGCTTATATCAGTTCATAGACAAGTGAAAGTGGATACTCTAAAATACGCAAGATAAGCGTGAGTGCTATGGATGGCGCTCTCGTAGGGAGACGGGAGTGGATCCATAGTGGTGTATTGATATGGTGAATATGTGGACTCGTGTGCGCCACCTCAAAAGAGTTACATTGCAGTCGTAGTTCAGGATAGCCACCGAGTCAAAGCTGGCTTGCTGCAGTTAAACCCCACCATCCCCTTTGTTGATAATGATGCATATGTAGTTAGTTCTGATGTAAGTCTTGCTGGGTACATTTGTACTCACGTTTGCCTATTTTATGTTTTTGCAGAGAGACTTCGGTCTCACTAGTAGTTTCGCGTGGACTTTGACGTTTAGCTTGTTACCTCAGCTACGATCTTGTGCCCCGGCAGGATCTGGTAGATAGTCAGGCTTCTCAGCCTTTTTCAGTTATAGATGTCTGTACCCAGACATGATAGCTTCCGCTTGTGCTTTGATTTGTATGCTCTGATTGTTGGGTCATGAGACCCATGTTTGTAATATCTCGCTCCTCGGAGCCTATTGAATAAATACTTGAGTCGTAGAGTCATGTTGTGATGCCATGTTGTGTTTGCACATATCGAGCATATTGTGTGTATGTTATTGAAATGCTTGGTATGTGTGGGATCTGACTATCTAGTTGTTTATTCTTAGTAGCCTCTCTTACCGGGAAATGTCTCCTAGTGCTTCCACCGATGCCATGGTAGCTTGCTACTGCTCCGGAACACTTAGGCTGGCCGGCATGTGTCCTTCTTCGTTCATGTGTCTGTCCCTTCGGGGAAATGTCACGCGATGAATACCAGAGTCCTGTTAGCCCGCTACAGCCCGGTTCACCGGAGTCCTGCTAGCCCAGTGCTACAGCCTGGATTCACTCGCTGATGACCGACACGTTCGATGCTGGGTCATGGATGTCTGTCCCTGTAAGTTAGTGCCACTTTGGGTTCACGACTAGCCATGTCAGCCCGGGTTCTTTGTCATATGGATGCTAGCGACACTATCATATACGTGAGCCAAAAAGCGCAAACGGTCCCGGGCCAGGTAAGGTGGCACCCGTGGGAATACCGTGCGTGAGGCCGCAAAGTGATATGATGTGTTACACGCTAGATCGGTGTGACTTAGGATCGGGGTCCTGACAGCGTTGGTATCAGAGCTTGACTGCCTGTAGGATTACCAAGCCAAACTGGTCGAAGTTGAGTCTAGAAATTCTTTAGTTATATAAGGGAATTGATTGTGGGATGGAACGTAAGGCTCTTTTACTCCTTATACCTCATGCCCTTCTGATCTGAGTCATCTTATCTTTCCTACGGGGATTAAGAGCTAGGCTATCTCTTCTTTCTATCAGGATCACGCGTTACTAATCCTTAGACTTATAAGATTGTTGGATTTAAGCTTGAGTTCAGTTTCTACTACTTCCGTATGTTAATTGTTGATCTCGAAACCTTGATATTGTGCTTCTGAGTGGTTATGCCACCATTTTTTGTGAATGTCTCAAATCTCTTCTGAGCATTTACAGCCGTTATGCTGTCCGAGTCATTCCAGGTTTCTAAATAGTCTGATGCATTTGCAAAATCCTTTCCCTCTGGTTTCGATGCTCCTTTATGCCAGCTCAATCACACTAATTGTTGAGTTGAGGTATTCTACTGCCTCAACCTTTCTGTTGGAATAATTATTATGACCCTAGGTGTCTCAGGGGATCATCTAGTGGTCTAGCCATGATTTGTGTCCTAGTGTGACGATTCTGGCCTTTATTCCCGAAAGCATTCCGTGATGCTACTTAGGAGTAGGTATTCTATTCCTGGGTTTTGAACCCGAGATTCATCCTACTTACATCATGTTGATAGTGTTGCTAGTTCCTTTAGGATAATAGTAACCTTTGCGATAGTCCTCGAGGTTCATGGTACATCCTTCTTCCAATTACCATGAATCATTCTTGGCAGGAGTTCTTCTGAACCAAAAGATGACAACAAGAGTGCTCTCGATGAGTTCTCCATGCTATATTGTGACTCTGCCAGCTCAACCTTTCTACATGGGTTATCCGGAAGAATTATGTTGAACCTGGTTCGACATACTAATCTATGCATCCACAACTCGGAAAGTTATATGTTCCTTTGAGTTGTCCCTCTTTAGTTGTCTACTGACCTTCGTCTATCAATTGATAGTCAAGAGTATGCGTGCGTTCGTTTATCGATGCCTATTACTCTTATGGTCCGTCAAGCCATTCTATCGTAGAATGACCAGAAGAAACAAACTCCAGTACCTCTTCCATATCCAGGATTGGGTTAAAGCAATTGTGCTCCGCAAATCAAAATGCCAGCCCAGCTTTTGATTCTGTTCTACCTTGGGGTATTACCATCTTTTATATCGGGATTATCGTAGGAATTGCACACCATCCTATGAACTCTTGGTACAGTGATACTTCTTGCCATCATTGTTCATTTCTTGGATCCTGTGTTATTGTAACCGGAATGCCGACAAATGAATTATGGTGTATGAAGTCAATACTGCTAGCAACTCTATTGCTTGGTAGTTAAATGGACGATAACCTCATTCTTAGCGTGTTGATTGTTGAATCGTCACCCTAAGACTGATTGTGCTACCTAGTCCCTAATTCGGGTGCACTCCTCGACCAATGAGATAGGAATTATTTCAAATCTTCGCTCTATTGATCATATCGTCTTGCCTCAAAAAGCAAGATTGTTCTCGAGCTTAGTAACATATCGGTGGTTCGTGATTTTCCGAAGATCTTCTCGGAAGTATTACCAGGTTGTCACCTGACCGCTGTGTTGAGCTCGTGATCAAGTTGGTTTCTTGTGAACCATCCTTCTCCAAGAATCTGTGTTAGATATCCTTGAGCTAGTTGGTTAAGCTAGACAACAACTTGGAGAGTTGGAAGATAAAAGCTTGCCTGACTTAGTTCGTTCCAAAGGGATATTCTTGTGTAGGGTGTGCTGAAGAAAGATGATATCTTCATCGGTTGGTCCCTGTGATCAGTTGCTGGACCTATTGTCTTATCAATCCTTTGATTTGAGTGTGGGCTATCGTCAAATCAAATCAGTACCGACGATGCTTGTAATGTTGTCTTACTCGTGGTTGATCCCTCGAGCATACACCATTACATCTTTGGTCTGACCAATGCTATCACCGTGTTCACATGATGGTGGAAGTTCAATGATATGGAAATTCCGATGAGTTGCTGTTGAGCCCATCAGTAGCATTTTGTCTCCCCCCATGAATCATGTTGAACATCAACCTAGTGTTGAAAACTTGTGTAAGCATTTCTTCGTGTATTGTTCATGAAGCATATGTTTGGATGAGAGTAGTGACTTCCCCTAATTCATGTGCATCTGATGCAAGTTGCCGCCATGAATTCGAGGAAGATTGTTTTGTTTCCTTGGAATCATCCCAAATCAGTCATGCTCACGTGCGAAGTATTCTGTGGTCTGGAGACTTGCAACCTTCATTCCATATGTGTCCCGAGCACACCAAGCCACTGATTGATTTGTTCAAGGAGAAGAAGTTCCTTCATAAGAGCTAATCATATGACTTATGCAAGGACTTCGTTATCCACGGTGATGGTTCCTAACCAGAACTCGGTAGTGTTTTATTGTAAGACTACCACGTGGTCATGCTTGTTTGGGACAACGTGTTCACATGTTTGTAGTAGAACCAGCTCATGTTTTGGAGCTTACTATCATAGTTCATTCCCCGAGAATCTCGCAACGTCATCTCGTCGATTTGTGTTGCAAACTTTCGTTTTTCTTCCTAGACTCGATGAGTCTGGAATATCCTGACACCAACCAGATCTGATTCTCAGGCAGATATGATGGTTTGGAACATTTCCCAAAAACTATAATATCAGTCTCTCGGAAACCGGTAAAGTGGATGTCGTGGCCAACACACCCAGCCGGAAGACTTGTTATTATAATATCCTGATTGAGGAAGTTGGCCACCTCCCCATAAGGATCTCCTAGAACTTATTCTAGTAGTTGTTCCTTATGGATTTTTGTGCTCCCGAAGCCCGACCTTTTACTTGATGTCCTAGATATCAAACCATATCTATGGGTGGATTACGCTAGCACATCAAGGAGAACATTAGAAGCGGAGTGCTAAATGTCTTCCGGTCGATCATCCAGATTTCGTCCCCTTGGCCTTGCTAAGGTGAAATCTGAGAAAGTGTTATCTTCCTTTGCATCTGCATCGTCCATTGCTATTCATCGTGGTAGTATGTTGTGTTGTCAGCACCCTTGACGCGGTTGTTGATAAAACCTTGATGATTGTGGAAATGCTCAAGTTCTTGAGAGCACGCACAAGCGCTACGTGTTATCATCGGCACTACCTGGATTGCTCTCAGTTTCCTCGGCAATGCTATGATCTTTTCAAACAGTGAATTCACTTTCTATTGTTGGGTTCTTCCCCAGTTACCAGAATCATTCCCAGCATTTGCATTTTGTTCCCAGCTTGCACCGCCAATGTGCCATTCTACCATGGGTCTCTTCCATTTCCGGTGATAAGCAAAAATCATACATTGCGTTGTCTTCAACAAGGTAATCCACATCATCCATTCTAGTCCAAGTATGCCATTCTACCGAACCCCTCTAAATGATCGATTATGATTTGCCTTAAGCTGGTATAAAGAGTTTCAATGATCTTTGAATCAAAGGTAATTCTTTTTGCCACTTAAGGGGATATATCTTCGAGTCACCTTCCCTAAGGTGCATCATTATGGTGTCATGTCAACTTAACTCCTCGCTACGTTGACAACCGTTCACACCCTCTTAGGTGTGGAATTGTTGCCTACCTAGTAAACCTTCGTCATCCATTTCACTCCATCCCTCTAGATGTATGCTTCGTGTCTCAGCTCAAGAGATGTTGCTATGACTCACTTTGTGAGCTGAACCTAAGTTGATTGATCTTCGAGAAGATCGATTCTTCCAGAGTTGTCCTTTTCCTCTTGCTGTCATGCTAGTTGGAGTTCTCAGAACAAGACTTCGAGTCAAAGATGGTGATTGAATTAACGTTCAATTGAAGTGCAACCTGGATCGTGAAGATTGTGCTAGTTGCGTTCTCCCTTCACCTTACCCTACGCTTGAATCTCGGGACGAGATTTTTGTTTAGTGGGGGTGAGTTGTCACATCCCTGGTCCTGTTATGCACTAGGCTAGACCTCATGTGAGCATCATGTTTTAATCCAAATGAAATTTGAATTGAGGAATTTTCAAAGCCTCAGAAACCTTCTAAAAATGATCAACATTAAAATCTCCTCAAAGAAGTCCAAGAAAATGTTCCTCTTAGTCTCTGAAAATATTGCAAAGAGGTAAAACTCAAAACAATATTTTTGGTATCTCAGAGTTAATTATTTTGGGCCTTTGAATTAAATAAATAGCTATTTGCATTGGATATATATTTGATATATAAATAATATATGTCCAATAATTACTGGAACATTTTATGTGGTTTGGTATATTTTAACTCTAGCCACATAACTATTTTCAGGATTTTATAAAATGGTTTAGTATTTTACTAAACTAAAACAACACAGAACAAAATAGATAAATAAAAACAGAAATAGAAAGCAGAGAGAGAGAGAACTTACCTCAGCTTACCTGGCAGCCCACCCGCAGCCCAACACCGTGCAGCCCAGCAGCGGCCCAGCCCACCGCCGCTTCTCCCCCTGTCGTCTTCCTCCCCCTCGCCCCGAAGCTGCTCGGTGGCGCGTGCGGCCACGCGCCCCGGCCACCTCTTCCCTCCCAGCCTGCCTGGCTCCTCCCCGACGCCCGGTGACGCCACGCACCCCCTGGAACCCCCTCGACCTCTCCCATCGCCCCTCCCCTTCTCCGTCCCTCTCGCACACAACCGGCCAAGCGCCACCGTCGCTGACCCTCGCTGCCCTCGCGGCCACCGCCACCCCCTCTCCTCCCCGACGCGCTCCCGAGCTCCGCAGTGCCTCCCTCGACCTCCTCGACGTCTCACGCGACCAGAAGGGCCCCGAGCAGCCGCCATCGTCATCATCTCCAAGCTTCGGCCCCGGCGCCCTTCTCCGTCGATTCGGCCACTCCGGCGCGCCCCCGAGCCCCCTAACCCTCCCTGCAGCTCCGCGGTGAGCCTCTGACCCGATTCCCCCTCTCCCCGTGCCCTACCTCCCTCTCTAGCCGCCGTTCACAACGAGCCGAGAACTCCACGCCGCCGGCGATGTCGCCGCCGTCACTGCAGCCAGTAAGGCTCGAAACCGAGCACGGCACCGTGCTCCTAGCATCTTCAGGAGCTCGGTGAGCCCCTTAGCCATCCCTCCCGTCCTCTGTGGCCTCGCCCCGCTCGAACCCGAAGCTCCGGCCGCCGCACTTGCCATCGCCGTCGTCGGCTCCGGCCACCCCAGCCGCGGCCACAGCCACCGCTGGACGCGCCGCGTCGCGGACGTTCTAATGAGCCAAACCGCGCGCCAAACCATCGCCCCTAGCTCAAATCCGAGCCGCGCCGCCGTGCGGAATGGTCGCCGCCGGCGATACTCCGGCGACTGCCGACGTGGCACGCTTAATTAGTGTTAATGACCCAACTAATTAAACCCACAGCCTCTGATAGTGGGCCCCACCCCTGGTCAAACCCCAGTCAGCGCTGGGTTTGACCGGGATTAGCTCCTGTGTCACTGACGTGTGGCCCCCACACGTCAGGTTTGACCTGGGGCGCCCAGTTGACCTGCTGACGTCATCACGACGTCAGGATGACGCAGTAATGCTTTCTGGATTTATTTATATTCAGGAAATTCCAGAAAATGCCTAAAACTTCTAAAATTCATAGAAATTCAACCGTAGCTCCAAATTAAATAATTTATATATGAAAAATTATCAGAAAAATTCAAGGAATCCATCTGTACCATTTTCATGCATGTTAGAACAACTTATAGATGCTGTTTAGCACAAATCATATAAAGGGCATTTAAATAATCACATATGGAGTTTGAATTTGAATCTTGTATTCAAACCAACTTCATTTAATCCGTTGCTAGTTGCATTAGCTCAAAACACATTCATATGGCCATGTCATGAGCATGCATCATATTGTGCATTGCATTGATTGTATTTCTTCTTTGTTGCCGGTATCTGTTCCCTCCCGGTAGACGATGTTCCGACGTTGTGATCGTTGACACTGATGAAGACTCAATGTTATCTTCAGAAGTGCCAGGCAAGCAAAACCCCCTTGTTCATTCCGATACAATCCTACTCTCTCGCTCCTGCTCTCTTTTACTGCATTAGGACAACATCGATTCATCTGTTACTTGCTGCGGTAGCTGAACCCCTTTATCCTTTGCATGACCTGTCATTGCCACAGTAAATAGATGAAACCCACTAGCATGAGTAGGAGTTGTTTGAGCCCTGTTGTGCCTACTCATTCATGCTTGCTTGTCATGCCTGCTACTGCTTAGAGTTGAGTCAGGTCTGATTCATCGGGGATGAATCAGAGGCGTGTGAAAATGTCCTACTGTGTGTGAGCTAAGTGTGTGAACACGTTTTGGTAAAGGTAGCGGTGAGAGGCCATGTAGGAGTACATGGTGGGTTGTCTCATTGCAGCCGTCCTCAGGAACTGAGTTCTGTGTTTGTGATCCATGATTCAGCTACTACCATACATTGGGCCCTGAAATATGACCCCGCTCGACTTCTTATTCACCCTAGTCCTCTGTCCAGGAGTTGCAAGTATTTTCTGGTGTTTGTAGCTTACTGGAGGCCGTGGACAGCGCTGACCGTAGGGGTGGGCTGTGATGCGGTAGGTACGTGGCACGGTGTACCGGATGCCCGTTTGGTATCTCGGGAACCCTATTCACATCGTTTGGGGCTGTGAGCGAAACTCCGGCCGGATCTCCTCATGGATGGAACCCGAATAGGCGATAAACCTGGACTAGAGACTTAGGTGTTTAGGTAGGTCGTGGTCTACACCCACGTCGGCTTTCGCTTGAAGTCTGCCGAGCACATGTCGTGTGCAGACGCTAAGTGGTGGAAACATGTATGAAGAAGTACACCCCTGCAGGGTTAACATCATCTATTCGAATAGCCGTGTCCACGGTAAAGGACTTCTGGGTTGCTTATATCAGTTCATAGACAAGTGAAAGTGGATACTCTAAAATACGCAAGATAAGCGTGAGTGCTATGGATGGCGCTCTCGTAGGGAGACGGGAGTGGATCCATAGTGGTGTATTGATATGGTGAATATGTGGACTCGTGTGCGCCACCTCAAAAGAGTTACATTGCAGTCGTAGTTCAGGATAGCCACCGAGTCAAAGCTGGCTTGCTGCAGTTAAACCCCACCATCCCCTTTGTTGATAATGATGCATATGTAGTTAGTTCTGATGTAAGTCTTGCTGGGTACATTTGTACTCACGTTTGCCTATTTTATGTTTTTGCGGAGAGACTTCGGTCTCACTAGTAGTTTCGCGTGGACTTCGACGTTTAGCTTGTTACCTCAGCTACGATCTTGTGCCCCGGCAGGATCTGGTAGATAGTCAGGCTTCTCAGCCTTTTTCAGTTATAGATGTCTGTACCCAGACATGATAGCTTCCGCTTGTGCTTTGATTTGTATGCTCTGATTGTTGGGTCATGAGACCCATGTTTGTAATATCTCGCTCCTCGGAGCCTATTGAATAAATACTTGAGTCGTAGAGTCATGTTGTGATGCCATGTTGTGTTTGCACATATCGAGCATATTGTGTGTATGTTATTGAAATGCTTGGTATGTGTGGGATCTGACTATCTAGTTGTTTATTCTTAGTAGCCTCTCTTACCGGGAAATGTCTCCTAGTGCTTCCACCGATGCCATGGTAGCTTGCTACTGCTCCGGAACACTTAGGCTGGCCGGCATGTGTCCTTCTTCGTTCCTGTGTCTGTCCCTTCGGGGAAATGTCACGCGATGAATACCAGAGTCCTGTTAGCCCGCTACAGCCCGGTTCACCGGAGTCCTGCTAGCCCAGTGCTACAGCCTGGATTCACTCGCTGATGACCGACACGTTCGATGCTGGGTCATGGATGCCTGTCCCTGTAAGTTAGTGCCACTTTGGGTTCACGACTAGCCATGTCAGCCCGGGTTCTTTGTCATATGGATGCTAGCGACACTATCATATACGTGAGCCAAAAAGCGCAAACGGTCCCGGGCCAGGTAAGGTGGCACCCGTGGGAATACCGTGCGTGAGGCCGCAAAGTGATATGATGTGTTACATGCTAGATCGGTGTGACTTAGGATCGGGGTCCTGACAGAGAGCATGATATGGGTATGATACCCTCACTATGGCCACCCTAAGGCTGGTCGTAATATGGGAGTATCAAGCGACATCATGCATGCTAACTAGACTTTTTGGATGATGTGGCACATAGTTAAATGAGGACAGAGAGGGTGTGGTATCATATCATGATACCATATCATATTAAATGGTGTACTACTTTGTTTCATGCATGGCAATTAATAAGGCAACCTAAGATACTAACTTATGATACTATGCATGCGCGCATTACGGAGGTATTACCGATCATATACTAGTATCATGCATATATACTTCCTCCTTTCCAGTTTTTAGGCTTATCTTAAAATTTTAGTTTTTTCCATTTTATAAGGCTCAATTTGGTTGTTCCCCATCACATGTTCATATTCCAAGGTGCATTAAATCATTGCATGCAAGTATATATTAAGAGAAAATTGACCAATGCATATACTTTATGCATGCATGTATTGCAATTAATACATTGGTAAACATAATTTTTTGAGGAAAACAAAAGCATTAATTGGGTGTTTTTGCAAACTACAAAAAGTATTCCACCACTCACCATCTACCTTGGTTGGTGAGATTTTGAATTGTGCCTATAAACCGGAAAGGAGGGAGTATGATACTAGCTAGTCTATGATATACTAGCTAGCTACCTGACTAAGAGCATGGTTAATAATACAACCAATGGTCGGCTATTAGAGCCAACCTCTTAGCCGGCATGTACAATAATAAGTTTTAAATATGTACTAGTTTATCAATAGTTGGCCCACCTTACATCCTCACAAAGTGTCTTGGGTCTCGTGTTGCAGCTGTATCTACTAACCAAGAGCCCGCTTCTCTTCTCTCTCCTCTTCTCTCTCCTCCAACTAATAAGCACATGTATATTATTCTATTCCTTATAGCCTACTTATGTCACTCTATTGTACTTGCTCTAAGACTAGCCACAATGGAGAGTAACATACACATATCCCTAGACTATGTTACTACCTTTCATAGCGGGTAGTAACATAACTATGGTAACATGCAAAGCCTCATTTATTAGGTTATAGACTCATATTACATTGGGACATGTGATGTTACAGTAACTAGCTAAGTTACTCAAACTACCACCTCTCTCCTAATTAACTCATTGCCACATAAGCAAATTTGTTGAGTAGGACTTGACGTAACTGCTGAAGTTACTCCCACCATGGCTAGTCTAATGCATAGTATCATAGAGTAGTATCATATGTAGTACTTTATTTATTGTCATGCATGACACATAGTAGCATACAATTTATTATGGTACGGTTTCATGATATGATACTTAACCCTCTCTTTCTTCATTTAATTCTATGACAGCTCATCGAAATTGCCTAGTTGGCTTGCATGATACTAGCTATGATACCCCTTACTATCAACGTAGCAAAGAAGGTGTACATATCATTTGTGTGTTGCTTTGTGAGTATTCATCCGTTTTTTCGAGAAGCGGGGAGAAGTTTCAAACATTTCGGCCATGAGGTGCGACCACTCGCGTAGTCCTAGTTGGTATGTTAATCACAGGAAATTCAGATGGAGTTTGGACATCATCAAAATCGATGTGTTCCTGTGGCGTGCTCTCACGACCCCGTGGAAAAAATTGGTAAAGTTTGGCACAAGTTTTGATGACCGCTCCTTCCAAACTAGAGCATCTCACATGAAGGATTATGGTTTCCAAAAGGAGATGTGTCAATTCAAACTCCTGTGGCCAGTGACTTCATCATTTGGCCTCATAAAAATTTCCACGGTACGCAATCACCATTATACCACGGGTTTGATTTTTTGGCTCATTTCAGGTATCGTTAGCTATATTTAAGACATTTTTTAGATTAACATGCATTTTGTTCATGTAAATAAAATTACAACCGGAACTGCATGTGTTGTCGAAAGGGATGAGGATCGCCATTCGATCTGGGAGCATCCAATGGTGCAGACGTACGATCCATGGGGTTTGGGTTCTGGCCAATCAAAAAGAAAGACTCAGATCGTTGGCGGGGTTTGGTCGGCACACAACTTTCATCAACGAATCGTGTGCTATTCGCAAACCAAATTGCATATTTTTGTTTACACATACTGTAGTGAGATCAATTGAGTGTGCTACCTCTATGATATAATAATAAAAAACAGTTCATATTCATTGCCTGATCTGACCGCATATCAAGGTCAACATATTAATGGTCTTACATCAACAGAAAACCGGGCATAACTCACAAATTCAGTACACGCGACAACTCTAAATTGAACGAATTAAGTTGCAGGGTAGGCATAAAGACTAGTCTTATGGCTTAATTCCCATGTACATGGGGGAACTAGGATCATTACGTTGACCATGAATGAACTTGGGTTTTTTGATGATTTTACGCTGATCTATTACACGGGTGCGTGATCCCTTGGTTGGCAACTCATCAAATTCATCATACTCGTCCTCATCGGCAACATTGTCAACACCCAGTACCCTTCTCTTTCCATGCATCGCTAAATGGCACTTCTTATGCAAGGGGTCTTCCAGAAAGAAAATCTGGATACAAATAGGAGTCCTGCGCAACCCCGGGAATTTGGAGCGAATGGGTACAAATAATTGCGGTTGATTATATCAGCGGTTAGATAATACGTCAATCCCCGCTAGAATTGGCATTTCCTCTTCTCTGCATACTCCGCTTAAGTGTCCACCATCTTCATCGTCCCCGGCAGGCCGCGCTACACACTGGCACACAATCTGCAGCCATGTCGAGCGACAGCGAGGACGACAGTTCGACCAACAGTCTAGCGCCCGATGATAGGTCAACATCGGAATCATCACGCTCATCTTCCATGAGTCTGGCGTCGAGCCCAGATCACGATTATATCCGGTTCATGGAAGGGACGCCGCCTGCGGAGTCGTCAGACGACAACCAGACGGACGAGGAGCCGTCGGAGGACGGAGAAGATGACGACGATGATGAGGAGGAGGAATGGTTGAACAAGGAGGAGGACCATGACGACAGCAGCGGCGATGAAAAGCCAACCGTGAGCGGCAAGAAGCATCCTCGCCAAGATGATGTCGCAGGGCCATCCAACAACAACAACAACAAGAAGGACTAAATTAAGCAGACTATACATATCTCTGTTTCCGTTCGCTCATATTAATTTGTTATCTCTGTTTATCCTGTCAATCTCATCGCAGACGGTTAGTAATAAGTATTCAACAGAGATCTTCTACATTATCGCCCACATGTTGGTTTGTTGAACTGTGTGCCCTGACGAGCACACAATTCACAAAAAAAGTTTGTATGGGCTGTCTATAATGATTGCACACAATTCTGATTACCGACCTGTTTGCCGGGTATCACACACATCTTGTTACGCCGAATCATTTGTGTTCACCTCGATCATCGCAAATAGTTCATCGGAGTGAACTGTATGCCATATATCGCACACACATTGATATGGCTGCCCGTCTCTGTTGTTCTTTCTAATCGCAAACAGTTCATATGGATCAACCGTATGCCCTGCATCGCACACACAACTAAAATCTGAACTGTGTTTGATGCATCCTCCATCGCAAATGGTTTGCACCTTTTTTGACGGTTATTTTACACCATTGTTTGCGATTATTGCATCACACATAGTTTGATCAAAGGGTCTCTGATCGTAGTGTCACGTTAGCAGCATCCTACAGTAATGTCAGGAAGTGTCCAATCATTATCATTACTGAAAATATTATTCAATAGCAATTCAACTTGTTCAACAGTTCTTTCCTGGAAAACACAACCAACACAACTATCGAGGTGGTCTCTGGAAGCATCAGTTAGTCCATTATAAAATATATCAGTATTTCATTTTTCTTGTGAGGATGATTAGGCAAAGAATTAAGTAACTGGAGAAGCCTCCCCCAAGCTTGTGGGAGACTCTCCTCTTCAAATTGCACAAAGTTAAATATTTCCTTTAAAGCAGCTTGTTTCTTATGAGCAGGGAAATATATTTTTAGAGAAGTAGTAAATCACATCCCGGGACTACACACACAAACAGGAGCAAGAGAATTAAACCATAACTTAGCATCACCCTTTAAAGAGAAAAGAAACAACTTAAGAATATAGTAATAGCGAATTTTTTCCTCATGAGCAAATAGGATGGCTATATCATTCAGTTTAGTAAGATGTGCCACAACAGTTTCAGATTCATAACCATAGAAAGGATCAGATTCAACCATAGTAGTTAACTCAGGATAGAACGAGAATTCATAATCCTTATCAGTAACAAAGATAGGTGAAGTAGCAAACTTAGGTTCATATTGCATTCTAGCATTCAAGCACTTTTCTTTTAGCTTAGGTAACAATTTCTTAAGATCATGTCTATCATTACAAGCAAGAAAGTCTATAGCAGTTTCCTCATCCATAATATAACCCTCAGGTACAACAGGCAATTCATATCTAGTGGGAGAATCAAAATCTTCAGTTTCAATAATATCATTAGTTTCCGTAATTTCATTCTCTCTCACCCTAGCAAGTTGTTCATCAATAAATTCACCTAGTGGCACAATATTATCAAGCAAAGAAGTAGTTTCATCATAAGTATCATGCATAGCAGAAGTGGCATGATCAATAACATGCAACATATCGGAATTAGTAGCAAGTGTAGGTGTCGCAAGTTTACTTAAAACAGAAGGTGAATCAAGTGCAGAGCTAGATGGCAGTTCCTTACCGCCCCTTGTATTTGATGGAAAAAATCTTGGTTCTTTGATCTTTAAAGTTCCTCATAGTGATCAACAGATATAAATCCCAAGTGACTCAAAGAATAGTGCTATGCTCCCTGGCAACGGCGCCAGAAAACGGTCTTGATAACCCACAAGTATAGGGGATCACAACAGTTTTCGAGGGTAGAGTATTCAACCCAAATTTATTGATTCGACACAAGGGGAGCCAAAGAATATTCTCAAGTATTAGCAGCTGAGCTGTGAATTCAACCACACCTGAAAGACTTAATATCTGCAGCAAAATATTTAGTAGCAAAGTAGTATGGAAGTAACGGTAAAAGTGGCAAAAGTAATAGTAGCAGTTTTGTAGTAATCGTAATAGTGGCAACGGAAAAGTAACTTAGCAAAGATCAATATGAAACAAGCTCGTACGCAATGGATCAATGTTGGATAATTACGTCAGATGGCATTCATCATGCAACAGTTATAACATAGGGTATGTCGCGGCATTTCCACGGCCACCTATGGGATCGGGTGGCCCCTTGTTGGTTCGGCAGGGGGACGGTGCATTACACAAAGAGCAGACTGGCATACGGCAGCCCGTCGGAGAGCACACAATCGATTTACCTAGGTTTGGGCCGCCGCGAGGCGTAAGACCCTACTCCTGCTTTAGTGGATTGATGATGGGATGAATGTGGTGGTGCGCAGTACACTTGCCCGGCAAGGCTTGCCTCAGAGGCGCAGCGACTACACGCGTGTGGTGGCTTGGGTTCTGTCAAGGTTCCAACCATCTAACCCCTACTACGAGTGCCATGGGCCTCCTTTTAGAGATTAAGGGGTCACCATAGTGGCAAAGTGGTCATTATCCACTAATATGATAGCAAACAATGCGATCATACCTAACTCTGCGAGCTGACAGGGTGCATTAAATGCGCCACTGAGTGTCACATCACTAGTCGTATGGCAAGGCCTGCCGGGCTATGTTGCGAGCTCCACACCTGTTCTCTTGACATTTTGCAGGACAGGTGTCATCTGTAGGTTTCTTCTATATGAAATGGCTGCCATGTGGTGAACGGCTGCCACTTAATCATCTTGCGGCTTGACACCGCACTGATTGACGATGTGAGTCATGCTTGAGTGGTTGGTGGGGTGGTTCTGCCCCCGCGAGCCCCGGCAGGCTCTGCCAGGGAGCCTCGATCGCTTACTTCTGGTGCTGGCCTCGCCCTTGTCGGGCTCGCCTGCCCAGCAAGGGAGGCCCTTCTCTTGCCGATATCTTTCTCCTTAGGCTCGATCTTCGTCCCTCTGAGCTGCATGTTGGTTCTTCAAATATCTTGGTCCTTCAATCTCCGACTTAAGATGGTGTTTCAATCTTGATCTTGTGCCTGTGCACAGTCGGTCAACAAACCCAGGGTTTGTTACACCGACAGAAACCCCCGGGCCTGCCCCGAACGCGCCGCTGAGCGTCGTCGAGGTAGGGCCTAATAAGTGCATATGCAAGGTTGCTGAAGGGGTTGGCCCCTTAAGTTTTTCGTTGTTGCTTCATCAACCTTGATTCTCGGTCAGTTCCTAGTTTTCCTGCATGCGGCATAAACGCAATAGTGGTGGGGCCGCTCCAGTGATGACCCGTGAATGACTTTAACGCACAGGGTAGAAACTACCAATTTACTCTTCCCACCGCGCGCCCTTATCCTTAGCCATGTATGCAGCATGCATCACGCAAGGTAGGTAACGGGGGCACGTGGCACGGGAGCATACCTTTGGAAAGGGCCTGCCTGTCTTGAATTGGCTGAGGAGGGCAGTGATCATCCGTGGATGGAGCGGCTGCCCTTCCCCACCCGGCCTATAAAAGGGAGGAGCGAAGGAGGGTAGCATCATCCATTTTTGTGGTCCTCCTTTCCTCATCTTCTGTTTCTGCTGGTCAAGCTTGATAAGGAAGCCTTGGGCTAGCCCCCGGGATCTGGCTTGGGGCATCTGTTGCATCATGCCAATGCTGATGCTTGGGGAGTGAGCCTGGTCCTTGGCGTAGCGAATCTTTTGGCATCTTTGATGCTCGTCCAGGTGGAGGGGCTGGAGATTGTTGGTAATCCCAGCACTGCCCCTCCCGGAGATCTTGGGGCTGTTGTCAACAAGAGGTGCACCTTCCTGCCCATCAAGGTGGGACGGGGCACACCTCGATTCCCTGGGCCATCTTGGCCGCTTGCTGTTTCTCTGCTGGGGGTGCCGGACTGGGGCCTCGGCATCCTCCCGGAGCGGTGTTGATGGAGACGAAGCCTTGGGAGAACGAGAAGACGGGAGGCAGGCCGTCCAGTAGGAGTACGACCACATCGACGCGTTCGTCTTGTACTGGTGACCTGCTGCCCGTCGGCCTGGCTCTCCCCACTTTTCCCGGCGCCGTCATCACCGTTTCATCCGGTTGCAGGGAAAATGCTCGTTCCCCTGGTGCTTCCGCTTCCGTTTGGGGTCTTATGGCCAGACTCCGGCGCCTTGCTCTGTCGGTGCCTATGCTGAAGCCCCCCTTTGGGTCCTGGGGGTGGTGACCAGGAGGCCGTTGAGGTGCTCCACGCGTCTTCCTCCTTCCCAGTCTCGCCAGTCCCGATCATGTTGGCTGGGGTTGCCAGCTCTCGACAAAGATCGGGGTGGTGTTGAGCCGCCGCGGCGCCCGTCCTCTTCTCTTCCCACCGCAATACCTAGGATAAGAGGGACATGGAGAGGAGTTTACCGAGCACCTATCTTTTTTTCTATCTTAAACTTGTAGGGAATTGCCAAATTTTAATTCAAATAATGTAATCTCTTGAGTCCACCTTTGTGTTCTGTAACACTTGTACTTGTATTTGCATGTCAATGAAAGAGATAAGCCTTGCCGGGAACCCATGCATGTATATGTCCATGCAGAGGTGGAGTGCCTCTTTACTGCAATTAAACGAGTTTTCCCCAGCAGGATATCCTGCCAGCACCCTTTCCGTCTGCCGGAGAGACATGCCTACTGGGGAACAGACTGAGGCGCCAGCCCCCCGCACACTCCCTTTTCACCAAGGGTCACTTCGGCCATCCTAGCCGAAGCAGCGTCCGAGCCAAGGATGGGGAGCACCCTAGTTCCAAGAGAGCAGTGAGGTTTCTCTATGCACAAGTTATAGCTTACAGTACAATAATGGACAAGAGGTAAACTTATCAATTGGCTTGCCAGGGATCACTATGCCGTCCAATCTTCTCGTCCCTTGTCGAAGTTAAGTTCACGGCAAGAACCTGCAGTTCCATGAGGATGAGAATGAATGCAGGATGCAATCCTATCTATATGCATATGCAAATGCTCATGGAACACTTATGAAGTGTTCTGGGTGTGCTCATGCATACATGTGATCTCGATCTGCGCCCCCCCCCCCCACAGCGCTTCTTTATTTTATCTCGCATAGGGTCATCGCCTCAGCTTTGTACAAGGGGTTACATGCAACTGAGGCAAGGCCTGTATAAAAGGGTGGCTGCCGGGTAGTGCCTGGCAGCCTCGCACCTTACGGGTAGTACTTATGGAG
>NC_057809.1:323746358-323750035 GCF_018294505.1 Triticum aestivum
ACTATGCCGTCCAATCTTCTCGTCCCTTGTCGAAGTTAAGTTCACGGCAAGAACCTGCAGTTCCATGAGGATGAGAATGAATGCAGGATGCAATCCTATCTATATGCATATGCAAATGCTCATGGAACACTTATGAAGTGTTCTGGGTGTGCTCATGCATACATGTGATCTCGATCTGCGCCCCCCCCCCCCACAGCGCTTCTTTATTTTATCTCGCATAGGGTCATCGCCTCAGCTTTGTACAAGGGGTTACATGCAACTGAGGCAAGGCCTGTATAAAAGGGTGGCTGCCGGGTAGTGCCTGGCAGCCTCGCACCTTACGGGTAGTACTTATGGAGATGCTCAATATTCCATGAGTTTTGCAACTGTGTGCCATCCCCGGTCTCTAGATAGACTACGCCAGGTCTAGTGACTCATACCACCTGGTAAGGGCCTTCCCGCTTTGGTGATAACTTGTTTGTACCCTTGGAGGACTGAACGCGCCTAAGGACAAGGTCACCTTCCTAAAAACACCGGGCATGAACCCTGCGGCTTTGATAGGGACGCAGGGCTTGCTGGTAGCGTGTAGCACGCATAGCAGTCCGGAGACAGTTCTCCTCAAGTAGCACAGCATGGTCACACCGGTGCTGATATTGCGCTACTTCATCATAGGCAAGCACTCGTGGGGACCCGTAAATGAGTTATGTGGGGATAACTGCTTCTGCCCCATAGACCAGGGAGAAGGGAGTCTGCCCGGTAGCTCGGTTAGGTGTCATTCTGAGGGACCATAGAACTACCGATAGCTCCTCAATCCACCGCCTGCCGTGCTTCTACAGTGTATCAAAAGTTCTTGTCTTGAGTCCACGAAGCACTTCAGCGTTCGCCCCCTCAGGTTGTCCATTGCTCCGTGGGAGTGCCACATAAGCGATTGAGATTTTGCATCCGAGGGTGTGAATATATTGCATGAAGGCGTGGCTCGTGAACTGGGTACCGTTATATGTGATGATCCTTGCCGGAACTCCGGAACGACACGGCAATTCTTTCAAGAACTTGATAGCTGACTGAGCAGTCACCTTTCTCACGGCAGTCACTTCCGGCCACTTTGTAAACTTGTCGATGGCAACGAACAAGAATTCAAAGCTACCGATTGCTCAGGGGAAGGGGTCGTGGATATTGAGCCCCGAGACCAAAAATGGCCATGATAGAGGGGTTGTCTGAAGGTGTTGGGCAGGCAAGTGTGTTCTCTTGGAATGGAACTAACATGCTTCACATTTTGTGATGAGCTCAACTGCATCTTGGAGGGTTGTGGGCCAATAGGATCCTTGCCGGAATGCTTTCCCAACTAATGCCCTTGATCCAATGTGTGAGCAGCACATTCCTCTGTGAATCTCAGACAGTAGTTCCTTTCCATCCTCCCGGCAAACACACTTCAATTTCACACCATTGGGCCTCCTTCCGTACAAAGTGTCATCAACAAACTGATACATACTGGCCCTCTGGCCTACTCTTTTAGCTTCATCCTAATTGCCAGGAAGTTCTCTGGTTTGGAGGAAGTGGACAATGTGCCTTGCCCAAGTTGGAACCTGGAGCTCAGCAACAAGGACTAGTGGCACCTCCTCGGCTGCGGGAGCACCAGCCTCGTTCATGGGGTCCATAGGCCCGGCTGGAGGGGGTGGTCCGGCAGGCTGTGAGGAGTTGTTTCCTGTAGGGTCTCTGCCAGGAGCAGATGGCTCTGTAGGGAGAGGCTTACCGTAGTCCAACTTTCTCCTCTTCCGGGCCATTATGGTTGGTGATACAGAGGGTTGAGAGAGAGATGGAGAACAAAAGTTCCTAGTTCCATAGGAAGCTTGTGCGCAGCACACTTTGACAGGTGATCAGCTATGCCGTTTTCCGCACGGGGTACATGCTCTGTTTGCAACCCATCAAAGTACTCCTCCAATCTCCTTACTTCCTTGATGTATGCTTCCATCAATGGGCTTTGGTAATCCTTGTTGACTTGTCTCACCACGAGCTGTGAATCTCCTTGAATGATCAGCTTCTTAATTCCCAATTATGCTGCAATCTAGAGCCCAGCAAGGATCCCTTCATACTCTGCTGTATCGTTGGTGGCTTCTTCTCGGGCAAAGTGCATCTGGACGAAGTACTTCAAATGCTCCCCAGAAGGGGCAACAAGAAGTAAGCCAGCCCCTGCACCTTGTAGGAAAAAAGCACCATCAAAATACATGATCCATTCTTGGGGTGATTCCTTGCCGGGGAGAGCTATCTCTGTCCTTTCCTCATCAGGGGTTGGCGTCCATTCTGCAGTAAACTCTGCCAATGCCCTGCTCCAAATAGTTGAAGTGCTCTCAAACTTCAAACCAAAGCTGGATAACTCCAAAGCCCATCCCACTATTCTGCTAGTTGCCTCAGGGTTTCAGAGTATCCTTTGCAACGAGAAATGAGTGACAACTGTGGTCTCGTGGGCTTGGAAGTAGTGGCGCAGTTTCCTTCAGGCCATAATGAGACCAAAGATCAACTTTTGCATGCCAGAGTACCTCGATCTAGCCCCCTGTAAAAAGGAGTTGACGAAGTACACTGGGCGCTGCACCACTTTCTTCCTTGCCGCATCCTTGGGGTTGCTCCCGTTGACGTGTTCATTACTGTCCTGACTCTTTTCTGACTCTACCGTGATCTGGCCACTCTCTTCCTCATCCACCTCTTACTGTGCTACCAAGGCCGCACTGACCATTTGGTTGGTTGCCGCCAAGTAAAGCAATAACGGCTCTTGGGGTTTGGGTGAAACCAAGGCAGGCACAGATGATAGGTAGGCTTTCAATTCCTCCAAAGCTGCATCTGCTTCTGGGGTCCACTTCATAGGCCCCGCCTTCTTCAAAACCTTGAAGAACGGTAGGGCACGCTCGGCAGAGTTGGAAATGAAGCTGCTCAGCACGGCAACGCATCCCGTCAAGTGCCTCACATCCTTAACTGTCCTTGGCGCTTGGATGTGCTCAATGGCCTTGATCTTGTCGGGGTTGGCTTCTGTAACATCCCAAATTTTCAATTTGGAATGTTATACATTAGATCATCATGCATATCTTATTTTCTTGCTTTTTGGTCGATCCTAGAAATTTCACGCAACTCAAGGACCTTCGGAGAGAGTTGGAGATTTCGTTATTTTCATAATTGAGAGTTTTCTCGAAGTTGAAAAGAGGATCATTTGATTTATTTTATTTTATCTTCAATTATTTTTCCAATATCAAAATATGAGAGAGGGAATAATATGACTTCCCCAAAATTGAGGAAAAATGAAGATTTAATAAATAGATCAAATTTTGTTTGCCGGAGTTTATTTGCTTTTTATTTTGGATAGGGAAAAATGCGCGTTTTCGAAAATTGCATTTTAGGTCCGGAGAAAAGTTCATTTTGTTCGGCTCATTTTTAGTAGTCGGGGAAAATTTACTTTAGATTTTTCGGAGTTCGTTTAGTTCTCTTTTTGTTTTTTTTCTGCGCGCGGAACCAGTTTAAAAAAAAAGAAGGAATCCCGCCAGGCCAGCCGGGCCTAAGGCCCAGCCAGCCGGCCGCCCCCGCCCCAGCCCCTGTGCGCTGCGCGCCAGCGCCAGGCAGGCAGCGCCAGCCGCCGCCGCCTCTTGCCAGGCCGAGTCCGGCTAGGTTGCCCCCCCCCCTCTTTCCTTTATTCCGTTTTCCTTTTTTCTTCTAGG
>NC_057809.1:323750395-323844906 GCF_018294505.1 Triticum aestivum
CCCCGCGCCCCTCACCCGCCGTCGCGCCCCTCACCCGCGCCGCCGCCTTAGCTGCCGCCGCCGCCCTACGCCACCGCCGTCGCCGCCGTTCGCCGGAGACCTCGCCGAGGTTGCCCCGCGTCTCTTTTCCTCGGATCGTTTTCTTCTAATTGTTCCGATTCTTTTCTTCTCTTCTTATTCGTTTTCTTTCCGGTTCTTCTCTAAACCGTTTCGGTTTTCTAGATCGGTTTTCCGTTTTCTTTTTCGGTTTCTTTTCCAAAAACGTGATCACCGATTTTCCCGGTTAACGAACATCCGTTCGTTTAATCATTTTTCTCTTTCTTTTCGTCGGATTTATTCCGCGATCGTGATCTCAGATCCGATCTTCGTTCTAGTTTTTCTTCTCGCCCGTTTATCGGAATCAGGTGATTCAAGCGCCTGGAGTTTCGTTTCGAAACCGCCGTTCCGTCTAATCAACTTAAACAAGTTTTGCCCCGGTAAAAATTTGACCTAGTTTCAACTTGCTAGAACCGAGTTGTTTTCTTCCGCCGTTTGTTTTCTGTCGTTTGTTCGGTTCGTTCTTTCTTTGCAACCAGAGTTCTTAAGTTGAACTATCAGGTTCGTTCTCTTGTTCGAGTTTTACTTGTGCATTGGATGAGTACTTATTGTGTGGTTACTATTGTTTGCTTACAATAGATTGACCGGAGTGTGACAAGTAGATCTATCAAGAGTTTTAAGTGAGAATCATCTTCATCTACATTGCAGGCAAGTTCACACTTTGATCATACCTTTTCTACAAGCCATGTTTTATTGCATTAGATCAATCCTCACACATTGCATGATTAGGATCTAGTTAAATTGTGGGATGGGAAGTAGATGAGGTAGTACCTATTACCTGTTTACTATGAAACCCTTGGGAGTTACTTCTATGTTTGCTTATTATGCCATGTTATGCTAGTAGACGTGGATTGGGTGAGTGATATCCATGACCGATGTGAGTTTGTTAATTTTAATGGTTTACTTAAGGTGGCAACTTAAACACGCATCTGGGTGGATTGAGGCACCTGATGTCTATCAGGACTTGCCTGTTTTTTTTGGACCGCCACCCAGGCTCAAAGGGATCATAAGATCTTTCAAACTAGAAACTTACGTGTGCAGCCACAAGCCATTATGGGCTCTGGCATAGTTGACTAAGTCGTGCAAACTCTTACGGGTAGACTAGCAGATGTAGGGGAAGTAGGTGTACTGGTCTACCCACATGTAAGGTGCTAGAGCTTCTGAAAGACTGTGTCTCGGTCATCCGTCTTCTCAAACACCATGTAGTGCGAGAAACCAAACGGAGGCGATCGAGTCTTGTGGGGAAAAGTGCGCAAACCTCTGCAGAGTGTACAAACTAATCATGATTAGTCGTGTCCTCGGTTATGGACAACTTGAGTATCTAGTACTTGAATATCCTGTGAATCTCAACATGTTACTTCTAATTAATGTTGTTGGGTTTTAATTATTCTTAATTGGGATTGAGAATGCTGTCAACCATTCTCGATGTTTCACAACCACCATGATAGTTACATAAATTTATTCCTTTGCAGTAGGGAAAAATTGGCTTTACGCAAAAACCTTATAACCATAGAGCTTTTCCACCAGCCATATATGCATGTAGTGATAGCCATTGTTCATCATTCTCTATGGTGTGAATTTGCCAGTACATTCCATGTACTGACCCATTTCGGGCTGCAACGTCTTATGTTGCAGGTTTCTTACGACGAGTAAGTGATATGTTAGGGTTACGATTTCTACACTCAAGTTTGCCGTTGGTGTTGATGGGTAACCACAACCTTGTTGCTTCCGCGATTTTGGATTTGAGGTAATAGTATTTACGTTACTTTATACATGTGATTTACCTCTGTTATAAATCCTTCGAGTACTGTGTGTGTCAGCATACCGATCCAGGGATGACACGTAAGCACAGAGACTTGACCCATTCGGGTCGGGTCGCTACAAGATGGTATCAGAGCACATGTTGACTGTAGGACGTGACCCTAGAAACTGGCAAGCCCATAGCAAAGATTTTTCCTCTACAACTTTCCCTTTCAAAAAGATCTTTTACCTCTCTTCTCTACTGAACTTATTCAAAAATTCTCTTTAGTGAGACTATACCCTTTTTCCCCCTTTGACCACATGAAGATTCGACTGATGAGACCACTCCAAGAAGTACAAGATATCGGACAACCGAGACCATTCAGAATGAAGAGGATTTTACCATACATTTGGAAACTACAACGGACTCTGAAGACTGGGAGAATTGAAGGCTCTGAAGAATTCCTAGATTTGTATGACCTAGGAAGACTACCCTTATGGAACTTGGCAGACTATGGAAGTTGTCAATACCCGAGATCAAGGTGTATCGGAGAAAGACCGAAACAAGGAGTATGAGAACTCAAGTTTTGAGGCAGGAGATATCAATTATGGAAGATAGCTCATGGCAATGACAAGGGCAGAAACACGGTTATCCGTGATGTCATCATCCGCTAATGCTATTGTCACCGTGCTGAGTTAAGCATGCATATGCATGGAAGGATTAAATGGTAGAAGGCTGATGGAGCATCTATCAGCAAAGGATGAAGTTTTAGCCCTAGCCGGTGTATCACCAGGATCTGGAGTAGTACATCAAGAAGTTTAAAATGGAGCTCCAGGAAGTCGTATTAGACAAGGAAGTATTTCATGAGGAACTCAGGATCCTGAAGATGAGAGTAGCCAAGCTGGAAGAGCTACAACCTCGAGATACCGGAGAATTGTCAAGAACTGAAGGACAGTATGACCATGGTTCATGTGAAGGATGTTGAAACCAGAAGTTTGAAATGCAACTCCGGAATATTAAAGGATGTCACGAGAGGTTTCACGTCAATAGAGATGATCTGGCAAAAGAACTTGAGAAGACAAGCATGATCGGAAGAAGCCATTGGAGGCTTGAACAAAATTGGAAGAGTTTGGCGATGTTGACCTTTAGAAGACCAAACCCCTGTTATATACCTACGTTAGATGCGACGATTATGAGCTGTCATTTGTTTGATGTTTTTCGACAGCCACAACAAAATTCTGTCTTTTCAAAACTTTTGTTTGTATTGTGTGTCCCTCTCCCTCTCTCTTATCTCACCCCAAACCCATGGACCCAATAGATGATGAATGGAGATGAGCTTGTATTTTCTGGACCGATGAGTCAATTGGAGACAGACCGATGGATTCGGAACATGGAGGATCATATGGAGAACAACCCTATAGTCGGAAAGGATATGGCCCAGCATGCTCTTCAATGCTTTGAAAGAGGTGTTGCTACTTGGTGGAGGATGTACCAAACCATGAATGGATGGCAAGGAGTAACCACTTGGAGAGAATTAAAGTTGAATCTACAAAGATATCACCTTGTGTCCTAGAAGTTGAAGTCTTATGGAAAGGATATAAGGAAACCTTGTGCGTGCAAGATTTGTGGAGAAAATAGGCTACACCCATAAAGCAGACAAGGATGAATGCATTAACTGTGAAGGAAGTCACCCAGTTGAAGAATGCCCAACCAGGAAGATTACTTGTTTCTTGTGTGAAGGAACTACCCACTATCCTGCTCAGTGTCACATTTACCCCATGGTACAACGAACCATCCAACCGAAGAACGAAGTAATGAAAGGAGCCCTCATGGAAATTTTAGAAGAACCCGTGATGAAGGAAGATGTGGAAGACACACCTAAAGAAGACCCGAGTAAACCCTGCACTAAGTCTTGCTATTCATGTGGAGAAGAAGGACACATCTCCCAAAATTGTATAAAGGGGGATCTAGTAGAATTCCCAACGGAGGAAGTAGCGTATGACCCACAGGAAATAGAAGCTCTGATTGGAACGGAAAAGTCCAGAAAGAGAAGTAGATTGGATTCCAGGAAGGATCTGAGTCATGTCACCTATTATAGGTGCAAGGAGTCAGGGCACTACCTCCACAGTTGCCCAAAAAGGAAGCCAAGAACCCAAGGAGGCTATATAATCACAAGAAAACCTCGAAACTTCTCAGATGTAATATGTTTTAGTTGTAATAAAGCAGGGCACTTTGCCAGAGATTGTCCGAAGGAGAAGGAGACTTGTGGTAAGTAGTTGAGTTGTACCAGAAGAAATATAGTCGTAGTAGTGAGAACATTTTCCTTTATATTGAGGTCTTGAGTTGAGGCATGTAATGGAAAAATAGGAGATTGTAATAATTTGAGAATCAATAAAGTAGCATCGTTGGTACTGATTTGGATATTATGAGTTACTCTATGAGGAAAAATGTGACCATTTTTGAGGATATGAGAAATATGGTCTATAAAATATTGGGGCATTTTAAGGGTGGTAGCACCCTGTAAGAACCATTGACCCCTGGAAACGATAAGGATACTCCGCTGAGTGGATTTCGGACAAAATGAATACGAGTTTTGCCTCGATAGGTGTGATAC
Source organism: Triticum aestivum (assembly GCF_018294505.1). Taxonomy (NCBI): domain Eukaryota; kingdom Viridiplantae; phylum Streptophyta; class Magnoliopsida; order Poales; family Poaceae; genus Triticum; species Triticum aestivum. Next base: position 323,754,847 of record NC_057809.1, read on the forward strand.
CCCAAGAGTATGTGGGATGAAGTTGGAGACCGCCAGTTGTTTGGACCTAAGGTGATCAAAGGAGTCGGAAGAGAATGTTAAGTTGATTTGAGATAGACTGAAGGTAGTTCAGTCCAGGCAAAAGAGTTATGTAGACTCAAAAACTCAAGGAGGTAGTTTATGAAATTGGAGACAGAGCATGTCTTCGCGTGTCCCATGTGCGAGGAGTTAAATGGATTGGAGTTAAGGGAAAATTTGCCCGAGATTTGTAGGACCATACTGAGTTTTGGAGCATATGGGAGAAGTGGCCAACAAGTTGGAGTCACCCGAAGGACTGTCAGGAGTTCAGGATGTGTTTCACGGTTCCCAGTTGAAGAAGTGCCATGCAGAGATGGCCAATATTCTCCTGTAAAGATGCTTGACCGCGGAAAGGACAATGATGTTCCACGAAGTGGAATATGGACTTCATGAGTATAAGTTTTTATTTCGGTATGAGGGATATTCCACGAGGATGAAGGGATGAATTACTATTGGATATAAAGGAGGTATGATGTTGGGAATATGGATCAATGGAAACTCCATGATGAGTCTGAGTAAACATGTCCTAGTTTGGTGCCAATAGAAGGAAGACAGTACAATTGGATGGATTTAAGAATACTAGGAAGTTGGATGTTGGATTAGAGATCCGCTGCCCCGATGAAGAGTTCAAGGTTTGCAAGTGATGAGATGTGCCATAACCCGCAAGCCCCAGGACCTGCCAAGAAGCAAGCACATTCTTGAAGGAAAAAAATCCTGGAAGAGGATATGCCCTTATCGGTAGACGATCTTATAGGAGTAATGCAAAACCTGAGAGTTGTGAAGGAACGATAGATGGTTGTTTGGCTTGCAGAATCTATGGATTTATCCGAACTTGGTTCGTCGATAAAAGAAATTCTGCAATGCTTGTGAGGATGACCGATTGTTAGAATGCGAGATTCGCTAAACTGTATACAAGGTAATGATTTGGGTGCGGGATGGATTGATCACCATACCGACTTACTCTTGTTGTTCTCCTTGTTATATGGAATGGTAAATCTGAGTGACTTACCTATAGTAGAGAGACGACGATGAAAACCTTGTTTGAACCTTAGAATGGTATAGCAATTTTTCCCTTGTACAAGGTAGCTTTGCCAACCGTAGGTTATACGGTGAGGATCAACCCAGACCCATTTCCTACAGGAGAAACCATAAATTGTTGACGACCATGAGATATCGATAGTTGTTTAGTTTTGGCGCTAGACCCGTCAGCTAAGAAGACCCAATCTCGGAAAAACCTTGCCAAGATGAAAGGACAGAAGAATTGAGAAAAAGGTTATGCCACTACCTGAAGAGCCTAGAGAAGGAATTATCCTTACAATCTGATAAGACGGCACTGTCAAGAATAAGGATGGAGTATATGAGTTTTGATGAAACCGTAACAATGATTCTAAGGGTGGTAGCACCCCAGACACCGTGTGATGATCGATGGATTTTGAGAAGACCCCCAAACCCTAACCTTTTTTGCTAGCCTCTCCGAATCTCGAGGACGAGATTCCTTTTAAGGGTGGTAGGTTTGTAACATCCCAAATTTTCAATTTGGAATGTTATACATTAGATCATCATGCATATCTTATTTTCTTGCTTTTTGGTCGATCCTAGAAATTTCACGCAACTCAAGGACCTTCGGAGAGAGTTGGAGATTTCGTTATTTTCATAATTGAGAGTTTTCTCGAAGTTGAAAAGAGGATCATTTGATTTATTTTATTTTATCTTCAATTATTTTTCCAATATCAAAATATGAGAGAGGGAATAATATGACTTTCCCAAAATTGAGGAAAAATGAAGATTTAATAAATAGATCAAATTTTGTTTGCCGGAGTTTATTTGCTTTTTATTTTGGATAGGGAAAAATGCGCGTTTTCGAAAATTGCATTTTAGGTCCGGAGAAAAGTTCATTTTGTTCGGCTCATTTTAAGGAGTCAGGGAAAATTTACTTTAGATTTTTCAGAGTTCGTTTAGTTCTCTTTTTGTTTTTTTTTCTACGCACGGAACCAGTTTAAAAAAAAGAAGGAATCCCGCCAGGCCAGCCGGGCCTAAGGCCCAGCCAGCCGGCCGCCCCCGCCCCAGCCCCTGTGCGCTACGCGCCAGCGCCAGGCAGGTAGCGCCAGCCGCCGCCGCCTCTTGCCAGGCCGAGTCCGGCTAGGTCAGCCCCCCCCCCTCTTTCCTTTATTCCGTTTTCCTTTTTTCTTCTAGGACTCTTTTTCCTATTCCTAGTCTATTTCTTGTCCCCTACCCCAAGTCTCCTCACCCCTCCCCAATATAAATACCCCAACACCACCCCTCTAAATCATCAAATCAAACCCCAAGCCACACCACCCCGCGCCTCCCCAAGCCGCGCACCACCCCGCGCCCCTCACCCGCCGCCGCGCCCCTCACCCGCGCCGCCGCCTTAGCCGCCGCCGCCGCCCTACGCCACCGCCGTCGCCGCCGTTCGCCGGAGACCTCGCCGAGGTTGCCCCACATCTCTTTTCCTCGGATCGTTTTCTTCTAATCGTTCCGATTCTTTTCTTCTCTTCTTATTCGTTTTCTTTCCGGTTCTTCTCTAAACCGTTCCGGTTTTCTAGATCGTTTTTCCGTTTTCTTTTTCCGTTTCTTTTCCAAAAACCCTAGATCAGTTTTTGTTCTTCTTTCGGACCTTCGTCTCAACGAACGTGATCACCGATTTTCCCGGTTAACGAACGTCCGTTCGTTTAATCGTTTTCTCTTTCTTTTCGTCGGATTTATTCCGCGATCGTGATCTCAGATCCGATCTTCGTTCTAGTTTTTCTTCTCGCCCGTTTATCGGAATCAGGTGATTCAAGCGCCTGGAGTTTCGTTTCGAAACCGCCATTCCGTCTAATCGACTTAAACAAGTTTTGCCCCGATAAAAATTTGACCTAGTTTCAACTTGCTAGAACCGAGTTGTTGTCTTCCGCCGTTTGTTTTCCGTCGTTTGTTCGGTTCGTTCTTTCTTTGCAACCGGAGTTCTTAAGTTGAACTATCTAGTTCGTTCTCTTGTTCGAGTTTTACTTTTGTATTAGATGAGTACTTATTGTGTGGTTACTATTGTTTGCTTACGATAGATTGACCGGAGTGTGACGAGTAGATCTATCAAGAGTTTTAAGTGAGAATCATCTTCATCTACATTGCAGGCAAGTTCACACTTTGATCATACCTTTTCTACAACCCATGTTTTATTGCATTAGATCAATCCTCACACATTGCATGATTAGGATCTAATTAAATTGTGGGATGGGAAGTAGATGAGGTAGTACCTATTACCTGTTTACTATGAAACCCTTGGGAGTTACTTCTACGTTTGCTTATTATGCCATGCTATGCTAGTAGACGTGGATTGGGTGAGTGATATCCATGACCGATGTGAGTTTGTTAATTTTAATGGTTTACTTAAGGTGGCAACTTAAACACACATCTGGGTGGATTGAGGCACCTGATGAATATCAGGACTTGCCTGTTTTTTTTGGACCGCCACCCAGGCTCAAAGGGATCATAAGATCTTTCAAACTAGAAACTTACGTGTGCAGCCACAAGCCATTATGGGCTCTGGCATAGTTGACTAAGTCATGCGAACTCTTACGGGTAGACTAGCAGATGTAGGGGAAGTAGGTGTACCGGTCTACCCACATGTAAGGTGCTAGCGCTTCTGAAAGACTGTGTCTCGGTCATCCGTCTTCTCAAACACCATGTAGTGCGAGAAACCAAACGGAGGCGATCGAGTCTTGTGGGGAAAAGTGCGCAAACCTCTGCAGAGTGTACAAACTAATCATGATTAGCCGTGTCCCCGGTTATGGACAACTTGAGTATCTAGTACTTGAATATCCTGTGAATCTCAACATGTTACTTCTAATTAATGTTGTTGGGTTTTAATTATTCTTAATTGGGATTGAGAATGCTGTCAACCATTCTCGTTGTTTCACAACCACCATGATAGTTACATAAATTTATTCCTTCGCAGTAGGGAAAAATTGGCTTTACGCAAAAACCTTATAACCATAGAGCTTTTCTGACCACTACTGGATTTGCTAACCATGTAGGATGCAGCACTCCTCTGACCAAACCAGCTGCCTCTAACTTCTTGATCTCTTCAGCAATGAACTACTGCCTCTCCAAGGCTTGCTTCCGTACTTTCTGCTTGACGGGACGAGCATGTGGGCAGACAGCAAGGTGGTTCTCAATTACCTCCCTAGGAACACCGGGGATATCAGATGGTTGCCAAGAAAACACATCGATATTCACCCGTAGGAAGGCCCTGAGCATGCTTTCCTATTTGTCATCGAGAATGGTGCTGATAGTGCAAGTACCATCAACGCCAGCTAGCTCTGCCAGGACCTTCTTCACTTGGGGTGCAGTAACCTTGGATCTCTTGCTGTCGGAACACTCCGGCACGTTGTCAAGAGATGTCGTGCAATAGGAGGGTAATGCTTCCTGGACTCCTTGCCGGAGGTCCTACAATCCCTCTTCTTTCCTTTGCTTTCCTTGGTAGGAACTGCTGCTGCCGCAACCTCTGCTGCGACTGCATCCTGATACATCCTGTCCACACAGATAATTGTATCCTTCTCATCTGACGGGATAGTGAGGACTCCCAATGGCCCAGGCATTTTCAGGGTGTTGTATGCATAGTGGGATGCTTCCATGAACTTGGCCAGGGCTGGTCGTCCAAGAATCCCATTATACGACAGGGGGAGATCAACCACATCAAACACAATCTGCTCAGCCCGAAAGTTCATCTCTCCCCCAAACGTCACCGGCAATGTAATCTTCCCCTTAGGATGACTCCTGCCGGGATTAACTCCATGAAACATGCTGGTGGCCTCTAGCTCCTCTTCTCCTATCTGAAGCTTACTAATAACTGTTGGGGAAATCAGATTCAACCCGACCCTGCCGTCCACCAGCATCTTTGTGACCTTGAGGTTGCAAATTGTTGGGGAGACCAACAACGGCAAACACCCTACCACAATGATGCGATCAGGGTGATCCTCTTCGTCCAGGATGATGGGTGTGCGGGACCACTTGAGCGGCTTCCACAGCATTGACCTCTCGTGCCCATCGCTTGAGTTGGCGATGAGAGGAGTGCAACGTGATAACACTCCTAAAGGTCGTGGCCTTTGGTCCAGTGGATCTTGCAGTACGGCCCATCACCTTTCCCAACTTTTTCCGCGGCAGCGGCTTCCCAGCAGGCAGTGCTGATAACCCACAAGTATAGGGGATCGCAACAGTTTTCGAGGGTAGATTATTCAACCCGAATTTATAGATTTGACACAAGGGGAGCCAAAGAATATTTGAAGGTATTAGCAGCTGAATTGTCAATTCAAACACACCTGGAGATTAATTATCTGCAGGAAATTGATTAGTAGCAAAGTAGTTTGATAGTAGTGATAGCAGCAATAGTAATAGTAACAGTGATAGGAGTAATTTTGTAGCAAGTGTAACAGTGATGATAGCAGTAGTAACTTGGCAGAAACAATATGGAAAAGTTCGTAGGCATTGGATCAGTGACTTGTTGGTTGATATTCATCATGAGATAGTTATAACCTAGGGCGATACGGCACTAGCTCCAGTTCATCGATGTAATGTAGGCATGTATTCCGTAAATAGTCATACATGCTTTATTAAAAGAACTTGCATGACATGTTTTGTCCTACCCTCCCGTGGCAGCATGGTCCATATTGGAAACTAAGGGATATTAAGGCCTCCGTTTAATAGAGAACCAAAACAAAGCATTAGCACATAGTGAATAAATGAACTCCTCAAACTACGACCATCATCGGGAGTGGGCCCGGTTGTTGTCACCCCGGGGTTGCCAGATCTTAAGCGTAGTAGGTGACTATAACTTGCAAGATCGGATCTAGAACATGGATATAATGATGATAACATATATTGTTCAGATATGAAATCATGGCACCCGGGCCCAAAGTGACAAGCATTAAGCATGGCAAAGTCATAGCAACATCAATCTAAGAACATAGTGGATAATAGGGATCAAGCCCTAACAAAACTAACTCCCCACCGACCAGCGAGCCTACGAAGGAATTACTCACTCCCGGTGGGGAGCATCATGGAATTGGCGATGGACAAGGGTTGGTGATGATGAAGAACGAAGATTCCCCTCTCCGGAGCCCCAAACGGACTCCAGATCTGCCCTTCCGAGGAAGAACAAGGCTTGTTGGCGGCTCCATCTCGTGGATCATGATAATTCTTTCTCCCTGTTTTTTTCTAGAAATATGTGAATTTATAGTATCAGGGGGCCGCCAGCGGGGCCACTAGGTGGGTACAACCCACCTGGGCGTGCCAGGAGAGGGGGCGCGCCCTGGTGGATTGTGCCCACCTAGGGGCCCGTCTCTGGTGCGTCTTGGCTCCAGTAATTCTTATTATTGATATAAAAAATCCTCAAAAAGTTTCGTTCCATTCCGAGAACTTTTATTTCTGTACAAAAACAACACCATGGTAGTTCTGCTGAAAACAACGTTAGTCCGGGGTTAGTTTCATTCAAATCATGCAAATTAGAGTCCAAAACAAGAGGAAAAGCGTGAGAAAAAAGTAGATACGTTGGAGACATATCAAGTGCACGTGGTAGCTTCCTCGCCGGGGGCCTCAGCCTTGGCCTTCTTACCAGTACTAGGTGTGCCTGAACCTTCTACAATCATCACTGCCTTATCTCTTAGCTTGTTACTACGCTTCTTGCCCTTCCTCTGGCTGGTTGATTCATCCTCATCCTCTAAATCAATATTAATGCAATCTTCCTCTCCGGGCAACTTCCTTCCTTCTTCCATGCGGGCACATTTGTCCACCAGCGTATATAGTTCTTTCACAGTCTTGGGCAACCGCACGTTCATTTGGAATAAATGTGGCGGTTGCGCACATTGGACTGGAAAGCTGCTATAACGGCCGCCAGATGGATATTTGGAATATTTCTATGAACTTTACTGAATCTCTGTAAATACTTACAAAGGGTTTCTCCTTCCTTTTTGTAGAGAAGCTACAGGTCGCTAGGTCTGTCCGGCTCTTGGTGGCCACCGGTGAAGGCACCGATGAACTCGTGGCACAGGTCTGCCCATGACGAAATGGAGTTCTCCGGCAGGTGCATCAGCCAAGACCTCACATTGGACTTGAGGGCCAAAGGGAAGTAGTTGGCGAACACCTTCTCATCTCTTCCCTAGGCAGCCTGAACATCGATGGTTTAGATGCTTAGAAATTCTGCCGTGTTCAGCCTCCCGGCGTACTTCTTAGGTATCTCTGGCTTGAACATGCGAACGGACAGCCAACGGACTTCCCACAGCTCCCGTGTAATGGCAGGGCAGCCGACCTCGAATGGTAGGCACCCGTGAACATCGAGCCTAGGCTCGTCGACGTTGAGGCCGTCGCACCCGTCGGTCTGGCGGGTGAGGGAGTCCTGGATTAAGGGGTCCTCGGGCGTCCGACCTATTGTACATGGGCCGGACTGATGGGCTGTGAAGATACAAGATAGAAGACTATTTCCCGTGTCCGGATGGCACTCTCCTTGGCGTGGATGGCAAGCCTAGCATTCAGATATGAAGATTCCTTTCTTTGTAACTGACTTTGTACAACCCTAGGCCCTCCCGTGTCTATATAAACAGGAGGCTTTTAGTCCATAGACACAATCACAATCATACAGGCTAGACTTCTAGGGTATTAGCCATTACGATCTCGTGGTAGATCAACTCTTGTAATCCTCATACTCATCAATATCAATCAAGCAGGATGTAGGGTATTACCTCCATCAAGAGGGCCCTGATGACCCACAAGTATAGGGGATCTATCATAGTCCTTTCGATAAGTAAGAGCGTCGAACCCAACGAGGAGCAGAAGGAAATGATAAGCGGTTTCCAGCAAGGTATTCTCTGCAAGTACTGAAATAAGTGGTAACAGATAGTTTTGTGATAGGATAATTTGTAACGAGCAACAAGTAACAAAAGTAAATAAAGTGCAGCAAGGTGGCCCAATCCTTTTTGTAGCAAAGTACAAGCCTGGACAAACTCTTATATAGAGAAAAGCACTCCCAAGGACACATGGGAATATCGTCAAGCTAGTTTTCATCACGCTCATATGATTCGTGTTCAGTACTTTGATAATTTGGTATGTGGGTGGACCGGTGCTTGGGTACTGCCCTGTGACGCCCCGAGACCGATGTGCCAGTTGTCCTCCAGTTTTTCGTTGTTGTTGCTTTGTCATTTGCTTGCATGTCGCATCTTGTCATGTCATCATGTGCATTGCATCATCATCTTTTCAAAACTTGCATCCGTCCCGGTCTCCTCGTTCCTTCCGTTGTCCGTTCTGAGCCCAACCACACTTGCACGTGCCCGCGGCATGTCCGAGATATTATTCTATAAGTGGCCGAAAAATGTTCTCGGAATGGGATGAAAGTGGCGTGCGGTGTTGGTTTGTTGTTAGTAGGCTGCCTGCCAAGTTTCATCGCATTCGGAGTCCGTTTGACGCCCCAATGGATAACTATAGCGGCAGTATAGCCGGTCTAACGTCGGACGTTTTCGGTCTCTGGAAACCGTGCCAGGCTGCATCTCTCCCCTCTCAGCTCAGACCAAACCGCTCTCCACAGTCCTCCTAGGCCTAGCCTACCCCTCTTTGCGCCGCGCATAGACCTCTCGTGCGCGTCCGAAACTTACCCGGACCCGACCCGAGCAGTCGTCACTGTCGTGTCCGGATCATCCCCAAGCATCTACAAAACGTCTCCGTTTTTCTTTTTGGGTTACCTAGCCTATTTTTTTTCCATCCGTCCGATTACGATCGGAGGGACATAACCGCCCTAAACCGATTTCATCAGCTATAAATATAAGGTCCAACCCTAGATCCTAGGGGTCTTGTCCCATCAATCCCACCGCGCCGCCACTCCACCTGTTTTCCTCGGGATCCCTCCTGGACCAACCCGCACCAAACCCCCGATCCAAAAAATATCCTCTCGATCTCTCCCCACCAACCAAGGCCTCCCCTTGATCCAACCCTCCTCTGCCTCCCTGCCCGTTCTGGATCAGAGCCCGAGCAGATGAGCCCCGTCGCGCCCTCTCCTTCCTCCTTTTTTCCTCCTCTCTGTATCTCATCTCTCTCTCGTCTGTCCCGTCTCGCAGGAAGCCCGAGGATTTGCGCTCGTCACCGCCAGTGAGCATCAGCACGCCCCAGGGACATGGCACTGCTCGTTCTTCTACATGCCAGAGCAGAGGACTTGCAGCCCCTGCCTCGAGCATCCCCGCAAGCAGCAGCAGCTCCCGCAGCTCAAGGAGGAGCCCTGCCATCGGTGGCCACCACCAGGCTGCACCTCTCCTTCCCTTCTTCCTCCTGTTTCTTCCCTCTCCCTTCTCACCGAATCTCTCTCTCCCTCTCACCAGGGAGCGCCGCCTCCCGGAGATTCCCGAGCTCGCCGTCAGCGGGAATGAGGCCCCGGGGCCAGATCTATCCTCTCCGGTCCTCTCCGCGCCTGGATCCCTCCATCCCCGGTGAGCTCTGCCTCCCTCCATCCCCGGAGCTCCGCCGGATGCCTCGCCGTTGACCCTGCCATCTGCTTCGTTCGCCTAGGCAGTGCCCAGTCTCTGCTTCATCCACGCGAGGGAGAAGAGCGCAGCGCTCCTGTTTCGTTGACCGAGTCCGCCCGAGCCGGCCCGCTACTGTTTTCCCCTGTAGGCCTCCCTCTCCGTCTAAACCGGCCCAAGGCCACTTGGTGAGCAGTCCCAGATCTAGCGCCCACTAGTCCGGCCCAGTTCCAGTGGTTTCAGCCCAATGCATGTTTTTTCCCTGCCTGCAATTTTATCAATTATGCAGAGACTGCAGTTTTGCAGAAAGGTCCCTCATGTTCATGCATATAATAACTCTCCAACGGTGCATCATATGTAAAAACTTGAAATATGAGACTTGCTTAGAATTTTGTGTGGTTTAATAATTTTCCACTTTCACCCATGTTTAAAATGTTTAAAATGATGTTTGGTTAAATTTGCTCCTATGCCATGCTAAAATGCTTTAATTCATAACTAATTAACCGTAGCTCGGTTTTAAACAAACTTTATATGTAAATGGGGTAGAATTTTGCCTAGTTTAACATGGTGGCATCACTTTGCATGTTTAACAACTAGAGAATTGGATTTAGGCGGAACAGTACCATAACCAAAATATGCTCATGAGGAGTTTCCGGAATTGTTGTTTGTTGTTCCCGGCCTCATTTAAACTTGTCTAGATAGGTAGTTTTACTTATGCTTCACCCCTTGCCATGCTAACAACATTTAATATTGTTGGGTACTTAAACAAGATTGAACTAAATAAGTCACGTGGTGTTTCGTCAATATGCAACGGAGTTGCATATCGAGCTCCACTTAATTTGTAGGATTGTTTGTGCATAATGCCATGCCATGCTTCATTAAACCGGACATGCATCATACTTGATTATGCATCATGACATGTTTATGTGATGGTTGTTTACTATGTTGTTTGCTCTTTTCCGGTGTTCTTTCTTTGGGTTGGTTCCGGTAACATTGCGTGTGTGAGGATTCGTTCGGCTACGTACGTTTGTATTCTTCTTGGACTCGTTCTTCTTCCTTGCGGGATTTCAGGCAAGATGATCATACCCTCGAAATCACTTCTATCTTTGCTTGCTAGTTGCTCGCTCTTTTGCTATGCCTATGCTGTGATACCTACCACTTGCTTACCATGCCTCCTATATTGTTGAACCAAGCCTCTAACCCACCTTGTCCTAGCAAACCGTTGATTGGCTATGTTACCGCTTTGCTCAGCCCCTCTTATAGCGTTGTTAGTTGCAGGTGAAGATTGAAGTTTTGTTCCATGTTGGAACATGGAGATGTTGTTCCTTGTTGGGACATGTTTACTTGTTGGGATATCACAATATCTCTTATTTAATTAATGCATCTATATACTTGGTAAAGGGTGGAAGGCTCGGCCTAATGCCTGGTGTTTTGTTCCACTCTTGCCGCCCTAGTTTCCATCATATCGGTGTTATGTTCCCGGAATTTGCGTTCCTTACGCGGTTGGGTAATAATGGGAACCCCTTGATAGTTTGCCTTGAGTAAAACTCCTCCAGCAATGCCCAACATTGGTTTTACCATTCGCCACCTACCCCTTCTCTTTCCCTTGGGTTCTGTAGACTCAAGGGTCATCATTATTTTAACACCCCCGGGCCAGTGCTCCTCTGAGTGTTGGTCCAACCCAGAGCACCGTGCAGGGCCATCCCTTGGCAACTTGGGTTACATCGGCTTCTGTACTCTTAGCTTATCTGGTGTGCCCTGAGAACGAGATATGTGCAGCTCCTATCGGGATTTGTCGGCATAGCGGGTGGTCTTGCTGGACTTGTTTTACCATTGTCGAAATGTCTTGTAACCGGGATTCCGAGTCTGATCGGGTCTTCCCGCTAGAAGGAATATCCTTCATTGACCGTCAGAGCTTGTGATGGGCTAAGTTGGGACTCCCCTGCAGGGATTTGAACTTTCGAAAGCCGTGCCCGCGGTTATGGGCAGATGGGAATTTGTTAACGTCCGATTGTAGAAAACCTGAAGTTGACCTTAATTAAAAAACATCAACTGCGTGTGCAACCGTGATGGTCTCTTTCCAGAGGAGTCCGGGAAGTGAACACGGTGTTGGAGTTATGCTTGACGTAGGTTGTTCTAGGATCACTTCTTGATCATAGTTTCTCGATCGTGCTTTTGCCTTCTCTTCTCGCTCTCTTTTGCGTATGTTAGCCACTATATATGCTAGTCGCTTGCTGCAGCTCCACCTCATACCTTTTACCTACCTATAAGCTTAAATAGTCTTGATCGCGAGGGTGTGAGATTGATGAGTCCCCGTGACTCACAGATACTTCCAAAACCAGTTTGCAGGTGTCGATGAAACCGTACAGGTGACGGAACCAAGCTCAAGGAGGAGCTCGATGAAGACCTTGTCCTTTTTGTTGTTCCGTGCTAGTTGATCAGTAGTGGAGCCCAGTCGGGACAATCGGGGATCTGTGTAGCATTTGGGGTAGTCTTCTTTTATTTTGGCTCCATAGTCGGGCCTTGTTTGTATTTGATTGATGTAATGCTTTATTCATGCAATTGTGTGAAGCGGCGATTGTAAGCCAACTATGTATCTCTTTTCCTTATGTATTACATGGGTTGTGTGAAGATTACGTCACTTGCGACATTGCTTTCAATGCGGTTATGCCTCTAAGTCGTGCTTCGACACGTGGGAGATATAGCCGCATCGAGGGCGTTACAAGTTGGTATCAGAGCCTTCCCCGACCTTAGGAGCCCCCACTGCTTGATCGAATTAGCTGACGAGTTGAGTCTAGAAAAATGTTTTGAGTCATTTAGGAATTATATATTGGAGAGTTAGGAATTCTTTTTACTCCCCAGTCCCTTCATCGCTCTGGTAAGGCATCCTGATGTAGAGTTTTGACTCTTCTCTTCTCAAATTTCACAAAAAAAAATTAGGATCACGTGGGTATCTTGGAATCGTTCCGATGGTTTTGTGACGAGAACATTGTTCTTGGTGCCTCCTGTCATTTAGGGGTTGTGGCAGTGTCCCGGGGAGTTGAGCTCTGAGGTGTTGTCGTCACAATTTTATCATTGCAGTTCTGGAATACCTGAGTTTAGTTTCGCCGACATCGAAAATCTGGTTTATGTAGTTGTTGGTGAGATAACCTCGACGCCACCCAGTACTGGGGCGGGAGTTCGGGAGTATTGCCATAACTCGTATAACGGATGCTTTTCGAAGGTTGAGGTAGACGATTTCCGAAGGTTTCTTGGTTATGTGTTGAAGGATGGATACAGCTGGATGTAGGATTTGCTAGTTTTGGGTGAGATATTATGCTTACCCTGTATCCCCAACACCTGATTGCATAACCGGAAAGTTTCGGGAGTTTATAAGTGGGAATTCAAGTAGCTCTTAGGATATCTTTCCGACAGATGTATGATATGAAATTGGGGTTCGACGTCTAGTGGTCCGCCTATTCACGATCGGTTTTACAGTGGTCTCATTGTGTCTTAAAGAGTCCTTGGCTATGCCGACTCGGGGACGCTTCGTATGTCATGTGCACTGCCTTGTACATGATGGTGCTGTACGATCGAGCCCGTGTAGGCCCCACCACGAAAACTTCGGACGAAATCTCTATCATATGTTTGTTCCGGCTTATTTTGCAAGCCAATCCTTTGTTTTTGTTTTGAGCTGTGGTATTCGAGTTGCTTCGAAGTCAAGAGTTGATTCCATACTTTTCCTAAGTGGTGTCTCATATTCCTATGTGGATACCAATCCTTCTTGATCATCAAGATTGTTTTGTCGATCCTTTTTCACCGGTGTGTCTCTCTTCAAGTGGATCCGATCACTTCAACATTCGCAAGATCAATTATCAGTTCTTCTCAACAGTGTTTGTTTCATCCGTCTCCAAGTTGCCTTTGTTTTTCCCGCCCTCCCACCATTGTTTCTTCAAGGACTCAGATTTCTTAATCAACTATCCATTTATTGATGGAAGTTTCTCTATTCTTACCCGGTGGTTCTCAAGAAGATGGTCTACTAGTTCACCATTCTTCATTCTTTTTCTTCTTCGGTGGTTTAAATTCAAGCGTTATTGATCATATCTTTTTTTCCTCATTCCAAATACTTTCTCTTGCCGGTGCACCTCTAAACCATTAACTTTTCGTTATTCATTTGTTCCGGAGTGCTGAAGATATCTCGAAGATTCGTGTATCCACTCTTATTTCATTCAAGCTATTTCGAGGATGTTATATCATTCAAGCCTTTTTATTCAACCGGTGCAATCTCTCTTTTCAAGTAATCGTTCAACGGTGTATCTTTTGAGTGGGCCCTAACCCACAGGTCTTTTCCCAGGATCTTACCTGACTCTTCTTATTTTCCCGGTGTTACTCTCAAATTCTTTTCCAAGTTTGATGTATGAATGAGTTATCATCAGTCAAATGCCTTTCTCCTAGATCTTCCAAATTCTTTTCATCATTAGCTCAACCTCTTTATTTTGATTCTTCCGGAGTGTCTAAACAACTCATGGTGGTGTTCCTCATCGTCATTCTCTGTGTTTGAAGACCGAATAAGAATTTTACCTCCATATCTTATCCGTTCTCTCAGAGATTCGTGGTTCCAGTTCGAGGCCATCCTCTCTTAATTGTTTTGATTTTGTAAATTCTTTTCACCTATCCAGAGCAATTCAGGAGACTTCTCAGTTTGATTATCCGGAGCCCATCTTCGAAGATTTATTCATTCCAGCTTTCAGCTCTCATACTCTAAATCATACCGGTGCTTAAATCAAGTATTCTCTAATAGGTTTATGATCTCTTCGTTCTCATGTATCTACATTCTCTCAAGCATCTTCGTTCATTTGCTAAATTCTTCTCGGTGTTTTCATTATCTTTTCTTTGTTCATTTTTAATTCTTCGGGTGGTTCTTCCAAGATTCTTCTTCCGTCATTTATCATATCAATGCATTCGTGTTTTTCCAAATCCTACCGTTGGTTCGTCGAAGACCTTCCCAAGTTGACGCTATATCTCTCTTAATCTTTTCTACGAGAATAAGTAGTAGGCCAAATCCACTGCTTGTCATCAATTTAAATTGGTGAAGGATACGCATAATGTAATTCTTATTTTTATTTCATCCAAGTGATTTAATTCCTTATTCCGGAGGTTCATAAAAATTCTTGATCTCATTTGCTCATCTTTCTTTTCCTGGAGTTCCAAGCTCTCTCATTATTATTATATTTTTCATCACGGAGATCCATCTAAATCATTTCAAGGCTTCACTTTGTGTTCTCAACTTCTTTTTCCTTCCGTCTTCATCATTCTTTTGTTTACCGGAGTTCTTCATGGAGGCTCTACATGACGGTTCATACAGTATTTAATTCTTTCTCGAAGTGTTCATTGAGATTCTTTTCAGAGGAGTTCAAGCATTCTTCATCTTGTAATCCGGAGTGCAGTTCTTCCTATCTAATCTTTTGAGGTGGTGTTATGTCATTCTTGTCAATTTAAGTTCGTGTTTCATGATTCACATCTTGTCAAGAATGAGATATTTTAAATCCATCAATCTCTTCATTGGAATTATCTTGGGGTTATATTTCACCTAAAACTTTCCCTAAGGATTGTTGCTAATTATGGTTCTCATAAATGATCCATGTTCTTCATTTATCCTCCCGGTGAGATAGCTTCTCGTCTCCTTGTTCTTATCAATTCAATTCTTTTTCCCGTGAATGCCAGGTTGTCACCTCATAATTTTGAGATGTATTCTATAAGTCCATATCAAGCTTATCCTTTTCGTTGTTGATAACCCAACAACTTCATTATAGCTTTTGGTGTAAGCGTGCTCTCTCAAGACCTTGCTTTTTCTCCCCCGTTCATTCAGTTCCATTCTCTCACTTCTTCTGGAGGCATTGTGATGTTGCTCTCTTCAAACCTTCTTCTTGTTCTTGTCAGGATCATGTTCTTTTCGTGTTATCCATTTTACTGGAGTGTCGTGCCCTCTTTTCAAGTTCTCTCATCTTATCATGTTTTGCGTCCCTTCTCAGACAGAGTGCTGTCCAAATTATATCATTCTTAATCCTTCTCTATCTTGACTTAATCGGAGTGGTTTCAATATATATCTTGCCCTCCAACCTCAAGGTTTTTTGCAATGTTCTTTGTCCCTCTTTTCTAACGGGGTGTTTTCGACCTTGTTCACCTTCGTTGTATTCTTTTCTCGAATTTGTTCAACCTCTCAAGGTTCTTTGGTTTCACTCGTTTGTCAAAGAAGCAACTTAGTTTTACCTCTTCTCTGTCTCTTCCGTTTTCTCTCTGGTGCCATTCTAGATCTCGGGACGAGATCCTCTCATAGTGGTGGAGTGTTGTGACGCCCCGAGACCGATGTGCCAGTTGTCCTCCAGTTTTTTGTTGTTGTTGCTTTGTCATTTGCTTGCGTGTCGCATCTTGTCATGTCATCATGTGCATTGCATCATCATGTTTTCAAAACATGCATCCGTCCCGGTCTCCTCGTTCCTTCCGTTGTCCGTTCTGAGCCCAACTACACTTGCACGCGCCCGCGGCATGTCCGAGATATTATTCTATAAGTGGCCGAAAAATGTTCTCGGAATGGGATGAAAGTTGGCGTGCGGTGTTGTTTTGTTGTTAGTAGGCCACCTGCCAAGTTTCATTGCATTCGGAGTCCGTTTGACGCCCCAACGGATAACTTTAGCGGCAGTATAACCGGTCTAACGTCGGACATTTTCGGTCTCCGGAAACCGTGCCGGGCTGCATCTCTCCCCTCTCCTCTCAGACCAAACCGCTCTCCATAGTCCTCCTAGGCCCAGCCTACCCCTCTTTGCGCCGCGCATAGACCTCTCGTGCGCGTCCGAAACTTACCCGGACCCGACCCGAGCAGTCGTCACTGTCGTGTCCGGATCATCCCCAAGCATCTACAAAACGTCTCCGTTTCTCTTTTTGGGTTACCTAGCCTATTTTTTTCCGTCCGTCCGATTACAATCGGAGGGACATAACCGCCCTAAACTGATTTCATCAGCTATAAATATAAGGTCCAACCCTAGATCCTAGGGGTCTTGTCCCATCAATCCCACCGCGCCGCCACTCCACCTGTTTTTCCTCGGGATCCCTCCCGGACCAACCCGCACCAAACCCCCGATCCAAAAAATATCCTCTCGATCTCTCCCCACCAACCAAGGCCTCCCCTTGATCCAACCCTCCTCTGCCTCCCTGCCCGTTCGGGATCGGAGCCCGAGCAGATGAGCCCCGTCGCGCCCTCTCCTTCCTCCTTTTTTCCTCCTCTCTGTATCTCATCTCTCTCTCGTCTGTCCCGTCTCGCAGGAAGCCCGAGGATTTGCGCTCGTCACCGCCGGCGAGCATCAGCACGCCCCAGGGACATGGCACTGCTCGTTCTTCTACAAGCCAGAGCAGAGGACCTGCAGCCCCTGCCTCGAGCATCCCCGCAAGCAGCAGCAGCTCCCGCAGCTCAAGGAGGAGCCCTGCCATCGGTGGCCACCACCAGGCTGCACCTCTCCTTCCCTTCTTCCTCCTGTTTCTTCCCTCTCCCTTCTCACCGAATCTCTCTCTCCCTCTCACCAGAGAGCGCCGCCGCCCGGAGATTCCCGAGCTCGCCGTCACCGGGAATGAGGCCCCGGGGCCAGATCTATCCTCTCCGGTCCTCTCCGCGCCCGGATCCCTCCATCCCCGGCGAGCTCTGCCTCCCTCCATCGCCGGAGTTCCGCCGGATGCCTTGCCATTGACCCTGCCATCTGCTTCGTTCGCCTAGGCAGCACCAAGTCTCTGCTTCATCCACGCGAGGGAGACGAGCGCAGCGCTCCTGTTTCGTTGACCGAGTCCGCCCGAGCCGGCCCGCTACTGTTTTCCCCTGCAGGCCTCCCTCTCCGTCTAAACCGGCCCAAGGCCACTTGGTGAGCAGTCCCAGATCCAGCGCCCACTAGTCCGGCCCAGTTCCAGTGGTTTCAGCCCAATGCATGTTTTTTCCCTGCCTGCAATTTATCAATTATGCAGAGACTGCAGTTTTGCAGAAAGGTCCCTCATGTTCATGCATATAATAACTCTCCAACGGTGCATCATATGTAAAAACTTTAAATATGAGACTTGCTTAGAATTTTGTGTGGTTTAATAATTTGCCACTTTCACCCATGTTTAAAATGATGTTTGGTTAAATTTGATCCTATGCCATGCTAAAATGCTTTAATTCATAACTAATTAACCGTAGCTCGGTTTTAAACAAACTTTATATGTAAATCGGGTAGAATTTTGCCTAGTTTAACATGGTGGCACCACTTTGCATGTTTAACAACTATAAAATTGGATTTAGGGCAGAACAGTACCATAACCAAAATATGCTCATGAGGAGTTTCCGGATTTGTTGTTTGTTGTTCCCGGCCTCATTTAAACTTGTCTAGATAGGTAGTTTTACTTATGCTTCACCCCTTGCCATGCTAACAACATTTAATATTGTTGGGTACATAAACAAGATCGAACTAAATAAGTCATCTGGTGTTTCGTCAATATGCAATTGAGTTGCATATCGAGCTCCACTTAATTTGTAGGATTGTTTGTGCATAATGCCATGCCATGCTTCATTAAACCGGACATGCATCATACTTGATTGTGCATCATGACATGTTTATGTGATGGTTGTTTACTATGTTGTTTGCTCTTTTCCGGTTTTGTTTCTTAGGGTTGGTTCCGGTAACGTTGCGTGTGTGAGGATTCGTTCGGCTACGTACGTTTGTCTTCTTCATGGACTCATTCTTCTTCCTTGCGGGATTTCAGGCAAGATGATCATACCCTCGAAATCACTTCTATCTTTGCTTGCTAGTTGCTCGCTCTTTTGCTATGCCTATGCTGCGATACCTACCACTTGCTTACCATGCCTCCTATATTGTTGAACCAAGCCTCTAACCCACCTTGTCCTAGCAAACCGTTGATTGGCTATGTTACCGCTTTGCTCAGCCCCTCTTATAGCGTTGTTAGTTGCAGGTGAAGATTGAAGTTTTGTTCCTTGTTGGAACATGGAGATGTTGTTCCTTGTTGGGACATGTTTACTTGTTGGGATATCACAATATCTCTTATTTAATTAATGCATCTATATACTTGGTAAAGGGTGGAAGGCTCGGCCTTATGCCTGGTGTTTTGTTCCACTCTTGCCGCCCTAGTTTCCGTCATATCGGTGTTATGTTCCCGGATTTTGTGTTCCTTACGCGGTTGGGTAATAATGGGAACCCCTTGACAGTTCGCCTTGAGTAAAACTCCTCCAGCAATGCCCAACATTGGTTTTACCATTCGCCACCTACCCCTTTTCTTTCCCTTGTGTTCTGCAGACTCAAGGGTCATCATTATTTTAACACCCCCGGGCAGTGCTCCTCTGAGTGTTGGTCCAACCCAGAGCACCGTGCAGGGCCATCCCTTGGCAACTTGGGTTACGTCGGCTTCTGTACGCTTAGCTTATCCGGTGTGCCCTGAGAACGAGATATGTGCAGCTCCTATCGGGATTTGTCGGCACAGCGGGTGGTCTTGCTGGACTTGTTTTACCATTGTCGAAATGTCTTGTAACCGGGATTCCGAGTTTGATCGGGTCTTCCCGCTAGAAGGAATATCCTTCGTTGACCGTGAGAGCTTGTGATGGGCTAAGTTGTGACTCCCCTGCAGGGATTTGAACTTTCGAAAGCCCTGCCTGGTGGTTATGAGCAGATGGGAATTTGTTAACGTCCGGTTGTAGAAAACCTGAAGTTGGCCTTAATTAAAATACATCAACCGCGTGTGCAACCATGATGGTCTCTTTCCGGCGGAGTCCGAGAAGTGAACACGGTGTTGGAGTTATGCTTGACGTAGGTTGTTCTAGGATCACTTCTTGATCATAGCTTCTCGATCGTGCTTTTGCCTTCTCTTCTCACTCTCTTTTGCGTATGTTAGCCACTATATATGCTAGTCGCTTGCTGCAGCTCCACCTCATACCTTTTACCTACCTATAAGCTTAAATAGTCTTGATCGCAAGGGTGTGAGATTGCTGAGTCCCCGTGACTCACAGATAATTCCAAAACCAGTTTGCAGGTGTCGATGAAATCGTACAGGTGACGCAACCAGGCTCAAGGAGGAGCTCGATGAAGACCTTGTCCTTTGTGTTGTTTCGTGCTAGTTGATCAGTAGTGGAGCCCAGTCGGGACGATCAGGGATCTGTGTAGCATTTGGGGTAGTCTTCTTTTATTTTGGCTCCGTAGTCGGGCCTTGTTTGTATTTGATTGATGTAATGCTTTATTCATGCAATTGTGTGAAGTGGCGATTGTAAGCCAACTATGTATCTCTTTTCCTTATGTATTACATGGGTTGTGTGAAGATTACCTCACTTGCGACATTGCTTTCAATGCGGTTATGCCTCTAAGTCATGCTTCGACACGTGGGAGATATAGCCGCATCGAGGGCGTTACATGCCCTTACTTGGACAAGCATCCCACTTATGATTAACCTCTATTGCAAGCATCCGCAACTACAACAAAAGTATTAAGGTAAACCTAACCATAGCATGAAACATATGGATCCAAATCAGCCCCTTACGAAGCAACGCATAAACTAGGGTTTAAGCTTCTGTCACTCTAGCAACCCATCATCTACTTATTACTCCCCAATGCCTTCCTCTAGGCCCAAACAATGGTGAAGTGTCATGTAGTCGACGATCACATAACACCACTAGAGGAGAGACAACATACATCTCATCAAAATATCGAACAAATACCAAATTCACATGACTACTAATAGCAAGACTTCTCCCATGTCCTCAGGAACAAAAGTAACTACTCACAAAGCATAAACATGTTCATAATCAGAGGGGTCTTAATATGCATATAGGATCTGAACATATGATCTTCCACCAATTAAACCAACTAGCATCAACTACAAGGAGTAATTAACACTACTAGCAACCTACTAGCACTAATCCCGGACTTGGAGACAAGAATTGGATACAAGAGATGAACTAGGGTTTTGAGAGGAGATGGTGCTGATGAAGATGTTGATGTAGATTGCCCTCTCCTGATGAGAGGAGCGTTGGTGATGACGATGGCGATGATATCCCCCTTCGGGACGGAAGTTTCCCCGGTAGAACAGCTCCGCCAGAGCCCTAGATTGGTTCCGCCAAAGTTCCTCCTCATGGCGGTGGAGTTTCGTCCGAGAAGATGGCTTGTTATTTTTTCCCATCAAAAGACTTCATATAGCAGAAGATGGTCACCGGAGGGCCACCATGGGGCCCACGAGGTAGGGGGCGCGCCCAGGGGGGTAGGGTGCGCCCCCCACCATCGTGGGGAGGGTGTGGCCCCCCTGGTGAAGTTCTTGCTCTCAGTATTTTTTATATATTTGGAAAACGTCTTCCGTGGAGATTCAGGACTTTTGGAGCTCCTTTTCCAGCCAGAATCCCAGCTGCTGGCATTCTCCCTCTTTATGTAAACCTTATAAAATAAGAGAGAATAGGCATAAGTATTGTGACATAATGTGTAATAATAGCCCATAATGCAATAAATATTGATATAAAAGCATGATGCAAAATGGACGTATCAACTCACCCAAGCTTAGACCTCGCTTGTCCTCAAGCGAAAAGCCAAAATCAAAAAATAGGTCCACATGTTGAGAGATAGAGGTGTCAATAAAAATAAAATATGGACATGAGAGCATCATGATCATTCTTAGAACAACAACTTATATAATTCCTGTCATATGATTTCTTATGCTAGAGTGATAATTCAATCACAATTTCAAGTATGAATTGTAAACTTCATTGAAAACTAACAAACTATAATCTCAGTCATTGGAGCAATTGCAATTTATGATAACATAGGAAAGAGTCAGCATATAAGAGCTTTTCAGCAAGTCCACATACTCAACTATCATATAGTCTTTCACAATTGCTGACCCTCACGCAATACTTATGGGTATGGAATTTTAATCGGACACAGAGAAAGATAGGGGCTTATAGTTCTGCCTCCCAACATTTTACCTCAAGGGTAATGTCAACGATAATAGTTCATGAAAACTCACATCCAATTAGCCATATATATCAGGATCTTTCCAAAATACCGTGCTTGCCAAAGGATAAAATGTAAAAAGGAAGGGTGAAGATCACCATGACTCTTATGCGGGGTAGGAGATAAAAGTAAAAGATAGGCCCTCCGCAGAGGGAAGTAGAGGTTGTCATGCGCTTTTATAGTTGGATGCACAAAACCTTAATGCGAAAGAACGTCACTTTATATTGCCACTTGTGATATGGACCTTTATTATGCAGTCTGTCGCTTTTATTTCTTCCATATCACACGATCGAATAAAGCTTATTTCTCCCACACTAATAAGTCATACATATTTAGAGAGCAATTTTTATTGCTTTGCACCGATGACAACTTACTTGAAGGATCTTATTCAATCCATAGGTAGGTATGGTGGACTCTCATGGCAAAACTGGTTTAAGGGTATTTGGAAGCACGAGTAGTATCTCTACTTGGTGCGATGAATTTGGCTAGCACGAGGGGGAAAGGCAGGCTCAACTAGGTTGCACTACAAAAAAATACACTTCCGTGATGATACGTGTTTGCCACAGTAGGTCGCACTTTCTGTCATGCATGTACATCCATGAAGATTTTATGACACAATCAAGATAGTCATACATGTGCTGTCGTAGAAGTGTTCCATGACATTACCAAAATTATCATCACAGAAGTGTCCACTTCCATGACGATAAATCCCGCGTCACAGAAGTGCTTTCGTCAAGGGTGACCGACACGTGGCATCCACCGTAACGGAACGCCGTTAAGCTATCGGGTCGGGTTTTGGATCTGATAACCCGTTAACAGCCCCGACCAATGGGGATTTTCCATGTGTAAAATCATCATTGGCTGGAGGAAACACGTGTCGGCTCATCGTTGGGACAGATGTCATCCACTCATTGGACAGAAGGCGCCTATGATACGTCGACACATGGCGCAGCCCAACAGAGGCCCATTCCTGTGAAAAGGCCACCCCATTTGACTTGGTCGAAAGGTGGCGGGCCGGCCCATGTAAAGCCTGTTAATGGCCTGTTCGCATATAGGCCATTTATAGCCCGCTAACCCAAGGCCCGTTACGCCCTATCCGAATTAGGCCCAGTAGCGTCATCTGGGCCACCCAATATGATTCCAGCCCGTTTTCACTTCTGGCCCATGTATGGCCCATG
This sequence comes from Triticum aestivum, assembly GCF_018294505.1. Lineage (NCBI taxonomy): Eukaryota > Viridiplantae > Streptophyta > Magnoliopsida > Poales > Poaceae > Triticum > Triticum aestivum. Next base: position 323,777,578 of record NC_057809.1, read on the forward strand.
ACGTCTTTCGGCCCATATGAGGCCCTATATGTAACTCTTGGCCTATTAACGACCCGTGGTGAAACTGGCCCGTCATGAACAGTGTATTACTTTACACCCATTAACGGCCCGTGGTGAAATTGGCCCGTAATGAACAGTGTATCACTTTATACCCATTAACGGCCCGTTATTCCGTTGGGCCATTTCTAGCCCATGTTATGTTTCGGCCTTCTCAGAGCCCATTTATTCTTGGGCTCATTTCCAGCATTCGTTTACTCAGGGCGCATTACTGTCATTTTCTGCTTGTGGGCCAAATTCAGCCCATGGTTACAGTCGGCCCGTTTGTGGTCTGTTAATACATTGGGACGTTTTCATAGCATCATCAAATACGGCCTATTAACGATGGCCCGTTATGGTCAGCCCATGAACGGATGATTCCAACTCTAGCCCGTTTACGGCCATAATGCGGCCTGTTATTGGCCCATGTTTGGCCAATCGATCATATGGCCCGTATAAGGCCCATTGATGATACGGCCCGTAGAAGGCCCATTGTTTCTACGGCCCGTAGAAGGCCCATTGTTTCTATGGCCCGTAGAAGGCCCACTGTTTCTACGGCCCATAGAAGGCCCACTATTTCTACGGCCCGTAGGAGGCCCAGTGTCACTATAGTAAATATTAGCCCGTGGTTATTGTGGCCTAGTTTTAAAAAATAGGTTATTGCAGCCAGTAGGAAACCGCGGAAAAAGAACTACAATGACTACAAACAAACAAATAAACAAGACAACAAGGAAATAAATAACCAAGCAACTTACGCTAGGCTATCACGGCTATCACACATATTACATCACTGGGCATCAAAGTTCGCCACCAGTGCAAATAAACGCGCCAACAAAAGAATATACAAAACTAAGAGCACTTCAGAAGGCACTAGGCCTGGCCAGGTTAGGCCCCCCAAATAGCTGAAGAAGCTGAGTAGACCTCGGTTGTGTCAACGATAGATGCATCAACACTAGATTTAAGGCATGATGGTGCGCACGGCAGTCCTCTGACATCTTCATTACATCTTTGACTTCAAATCGGAGCTGAGCTGAAGCAAGCCTTTCCGCTTTAAGTTGAGACTGAAGAAGTCGAACTGATTGAGGCAGCGACTGCACAGAGGTTGTCTCACACCTGCTGGTGAGTAGCTTCAACTCACTGTCTTCATCAAGACAGGACCTTGGGGTCATCTCACTGTCCTCAAGATAGTTTGGCTCACTATCTTCCCTAAAGTTCTGCCTGGCGTAAGAGATATGAGTCTGAAAGAGAAACAAGGAGACACGTAACATGTTTTACAATTATATAAGCAAATAAATGGATCTGTTCTGCATAAGGAACATGTTTTTACAACTACAATTTGAAACTGGTAGTTGTTGCAAACATCCAATCAGATGTAAACAGCAAAGCAAACAACGGTGGAGGAAATGATGCCTATCCAAATCTATACTAGAACAAAGTTTGAAGGCTTGAGAAGGATGAACTTACATTACATGTTAACACGGGATGGACAAAGCCCTTCTCCATGTTAATGGAAGGATAATTCAATAAATTCCCCAAAGAAAATTCTTTATAAGCGTTGCCATTATTCTACATTTTGCAAAGAGTAAATGTCGGTGTACAAAAAGAGGGGTACGCTTTTTGTACCCCTATAACTGTGCACGGGCAGTCTGAGCCACGGGCACCACCACACTGAGCAAGGCAAGGGAGGTGAGCCAAGGTAAGGCCGAAGCCCAGGGGAAGCAAAACGACGCCAAGACCAAGACCACAAAGAGCAAAGGGGACGAAGCGGACCCCTCCCCCGGCAAGATCCTTGTCGGGAGACGGTTTTAGCAAACCCGGCAGGACCCTTGCCGTGGCAGCTCGCCCCACACCTACGGAGTGAGTCACCCTTGAGTCCACTACCCCCATGGGGCAAGGATTCGGGAGACATCCCCGTGGTGGCATGCAGATCTTTGTGAAGACATTCAAGATCAGATACACCCTTCAGAAGAAGATGATCCTTGGTGGGATCCCAGCCAAGGAGGACCACAAGACCCCCGGCAAGAGCCTTGCCGGGGATGACAGCAGGCGCCACGGCAAGACCCTTGACGAGGCCCCGGCAAGGCCCTTGCCAAGAACACCCGTTGGGCCACCTTCAGGCCCACGCCAGTCAAACCTCCACCGCCGTTCGCATGTAGCTGCCGACCCAACCAGCTGGGCAGGCACCTGTGTGGCGGCATGCAGATCTTCGTGGAGACCCACCACTGCGCCACCTCAGCTGCCTGCCTGCCTACATGGCACCGCGGGCGCCGCTGGCCAGGGCGCGTGTAGACGCGAGAGGGAGCGGTGACAGACAAGACAGGGCTCTCCCTCGTCCCCGATAAAGCAAGGACACCTGGGCAAGACGCATTAAATGCGCTTTGTCATGTAATGCGAGGGATAACCACACATCACTACTCCCTTTCCACCTCCTGGTGCTACTGTGGCACCTCCTTTCCTATAAAAGGAGGCCCGAGGCGACCAGGAGGAGGATTCGGCTTTTTGGAGCTCCTCACGCCCCATAGCTAGCTCAAGAACACTAATACACAATCCACCAAAGCAGGAGTAGGGTTTTACGCATCCCCGCGGCCCAAACCTGGATAAACGAACCATGTGCTATCTGTTTGATCCGCTCTTCTCAAGACCCCGTGCCCCGCAACCGTAGTAGGGATTCTTGTGATCCCATAGGTGTCGTCCCCACCGACATCTTTGGCGCGCCAGGTAGGGGGCGCAGTTGTGAGAATCGGCTTTAGCAGTTAGTTCGACGCTTCTTCATCGTCATGGCGCCCAAGAAGAAGACGACGGTGGCGGTTGGCCCGTCGGAAGCCGGACATCCCGTCCCGACGCGGGCAAGCAGCGGACCGGTCGCAGAAAGGACCTGGGGCGCCGTTCGCGAACACCAACACCATCCCAGCAGCCGGAGTTTGGGAGGCGGCGATGTTTGTGCGCTTGGTAACGGGCCGCATGCCGCCAAATCCAAAGACGGAGCCAGGCCCTCCGCGGGTGGCGCGAGGCCTTCCAAGATCGCTACTGCCCCGCCCGAAGGCGATGCGAGGGCCTCCAAGACTCCCACGCCGGCGCCGACGGCGCGCTCCTCTCAAGCGGCGCGCGACGAACGGCGCAATCACGCCGAAGACCCCGGGCGTCACCGCGGGAAGAGCCCCGAGCGCCACTCCCGAGAGGTAGAAGACCTGCCCGCTCCCTGAGGCGCTGGTGAAGATGGCATGCGACCGCGGGGTCATGATAGAGCTCCTTCTAACATGGTCAGAAGTCGAAGCGCATCGCGATCCGTGCAGGTTTCGCTGCCACCGACGCCAGCAGAAGCCCTGGCGCGCGCGCAGTTGCTCCTCAATTTTCCTCCCACTATGGGGAAACTCGACGAATGGAGAGCCACTATCCGTAGCCTTGTTGCGGTGGACAACAAAGACGAACCGAGTCCGGTGGAGCCCCCGAGTCGATGCTCCGACGGAGTCCCACGCACCAGTGGCAGGAAAGCCGGCGGCGCCGCGACCACGGTGCACTCGCCTCCTCTCCCGGTACCGCGGACTCCAGCCCGTCGCGACGTTGCGGGCGACGAAATCTCCATAGCATCGTCCGACCCGCGGACCCACTGTGACCATCGCCAAGTCCTTCGGGAACGAGAACATGAAGACGCTCGAACCACTATCGAGCGCCGGCGCGGAGCGCACCACCAGTCAGATAGACGAGCAGGGCCTGCTGTGGACCACCCGGCACCGGAGAGCCCTGGAGGCCTACCTTACGAGGTAGGCTGTCCGGCTTTTACCCGTGAGCTGCGGCAGTTCCAGTGGCCCACTCATCGCACCTCCAAACCTGACATGGGCGAAAAGTATAGCGGCAAGACCCACCCGTCCGAGTTCCTCAGCATCTACACCATTGCGATGCAAGCTGCCGGAGCCCGCGACGATAAGGTGCTTGCGAATTACTTTCCGTTGGCTCTTAAACCCAATGCCATGTCATGGTTGATGCACTTGTCGGTAGACTCTATTTCCTCCTGGTCGGATTTGTGCCATGAGTTTGTGGGCGCCTTTACTGGAGGTCACCAAGCCCATGGCCAAGCGAGCGACCTGCACGTCATTCCTCAGAAGGGAGGCGAGAGTCTCCGCAAGTATATATAGAGGTTCAGCCAGATATAGTACCATATCCCTGATGTTCACCCTGCCGCCATCATCAGCGCGTTCCATCAGAACGTGCGTAACCGCAAGATGCGCGAAGAGCTGGCAATGAACAAGGTGAAAGATGTAGCAGAACTCTATGTTCTTGCTGACAGATGTGCCCGGGCTGAAGAGGGAAGGAAGTACCCTGGCGAAGACGCCAGCGTGGAAACCGACTCCTCAGATGAAGATACTGCTGCCCCGGCGAAGAAGGGTCGGCTCCGAAACAGGAAGCGCAAAGGTAAAGCCGTGCTTGCCGTCGAGGGATCTGGTGACACCGGCTCTTCCAAGAAAACCAAGGAAGATGACCCCGGCAAGGAAATTGCCGGATGTGTTGCCTGCCGGGCCTTGGCGGTTGCCAAGAAGCCAGGGAACTCCGACAAGCGATACTGCAAGATCCATCACACCAAAGGCCATGCTCTCCAAGACTGTCGACAGGTTGAGCTCCTCGCTGAGAAGCAGAGGGCTGAATATGAGAGGTGGGACAAGGAGAAGGGCCAAGACGGTGCTGAGGGGTCCGGCAAGAAGCGTGACGGCCAGGCGGGCCGTCGCGGCAAAGATAAACAACAGGAGAGGCCCGCCCGGGGCCGTGACAAAAAGCCAGAAGACGACGATCACGAAGAGGATGACGAATCTGGCGACCAAGAGTTTCAGAAAGCTACAAAGGCCATGTGCATTGACGGCGGCGCCTCGCTGCATACTTCTCACCGCCAGCTTAAACAGTGGGCGCGAGAGATTACAGCGGCAGAGCCGTCGTTTGATGCCCAAAGGCCACTGAAGTGGTCCAGCACACCTATCATTTTTGACACTGAGGATCACCCTGATCACACTACTGCGGTCGGGTGCTTGCCATTGTTGGTTTCACCAACAATACGCAACCTCAAGGTGACAAAGATGCTAGTCGATGGTGGGGCCGGTCTGAACTTGATCTCGCCTGCCGTGATCGAGAAATTGCAGATTCCTGATGGAGACCTTGAGGAGACGAGCACGTTTCAGGGGGTCAACCCGGGAAGAAGCCAACCTAAGGGAAAGGTCACGCTGCCCGTGACTTTTGGAAGCGATCTGAACTACAGGACGGAGAGGATCGTGTTCGATGTTGCCAAGATCCCCTTGCCCTACAATGGGATCCTTGGCCGCCGAGCGCTGGCCAAGTTCATGGCGGCGTCACACTACGCCTACAACACCCTGAGGATGTCAGGACCTGTGACAATCATCACCATCCCCTCCGATAAGAAAGATGCGCTGATTTGCGTTGACCAACTATACCAGCAAGCGGTTGCAGCAGCTGCCGCCACTAGGGCACTTGCTCCTACCGCTGGGACCTCGGGAGGGAAGAAGAAGAAGAAGACCGGTGAGGCCTCGGACACCCACTCCGGCAAGCGCACCTCTTCGGAGTGTAGCGCTCCCGTCGAGGACGTGCCAGAGAGCTCCACTGGCGGAAACAAGATGCCCAGGGCCATACCACCGGGAACCAAGAAGGTTTGTGTCAATGAGGACGGCACGGGAGGGGCTTTCACCATAAGATCCACCCTTGACGACAAATAGGAAGGCGCGCTTGTCACCTTCCTGCGGGCGAATGTCGATGTGTTTGCATGGCAAGCTTCCGACATCCCCGGCATTCCCAGAGCACCACCTTGCTGTTTGTCCTCATGCGCGGCCCGTCAAGCAGAAGGTTAGAAAGCAAGCTTTGGAACGACAAGAGTTCATCATAGAGGAGATCCAGAAACTGGAAGCGGCGGGTTTGGTAAGAGGAGTGCTCCATCCAACGTGGTTGGCCAATCCGGTCATAGTGCGCAAGGCTAATGGGAAGTGGAGGTTGTGTATTGATTACACAGATATCAATAAGGCTTCTCCTAAGGACCCCTTCCCATTGCCGCGCATCGACCAGATTGTTGACTCCACAGCTGGGTGTGATCTGTTGTCATTCCTCGATGCCTACTCCAGCTACCACCAGATCTTCATGACAAGAGAAGACGAAGAGAAAACAGCATTCATCACCCCATGTGGTACGTATTGTTTCATACGGATGCCTTTCGGGCTGAAGAGTGCTGGTTCGACGTTTGCAAGGGTGGTCCAGATTGGTTTTGAACCCCAGCTCCATGGAAATATGGAAGCTTATATGGATGACGTAGTGGTCAAAACCAAGGACAGGGCAACCCTCATACCAAATTTGCAAGAAACATTTGCAAACCTGTGCAAGATCAATCTCAAGCTGAACCCTGAGAAGTGCGTCTTTGGCGTCTCGTCCAGTAAGCTTCTCGGGTTCTTTGTGTCACAGCGTGGGATAGAGGCCAATCCGGACAAGATCAAAGCTATAGAGCAGATTGAAGCACCCAAGCGAATCAAGGATGTGCGTCAGCTTGCTGGTTGCGTCGCCGCCATGGGCAGATTCATTTCCAAGTCTACCAAGCACGCCCTTCCCTTTTTCAAGATCCTGAAAAAGGCGGGCCCGATGGAGTGGACGCCAGAGGCCGAAGCAGCATTGCAAGATTTGAAGAAGTACCTCTCCTCCGCGCCAATACTAGTTGCACCTAGGCCAGAGGAGCCGTTGCTGCTATACCTGGCGGCAACGAACCAGGTGGTCAGCGCTGCACTAGTGGCGCAGAGAGAGGTTGACGACGAGGTAATGGCAGCGACAGAGCCCGACACCACCAATGCAGAGACGACACAGCCAGTCGAAGTGCTGCAGAAGAAGAAAATGATGCAGCACCCGGTCTACTTTGTTAGTTCCCTTCTGCAGGGGGCTAGATCAAGGTACTCCGGCATGCAGAAACTACTCTTCGGCCTTCTTATGGCCTCGAGGAAGCTGCGTCACTACTTCCAGGCACACGAGATCACTGTCGTCACTCACCTCCCTCTGCAACGGATATTGCACAATCCAGATGCAACGGGAAGAATTATGGAATGGGCACTGGAGCTGTCCAGCTTTGGCCTCAAGTTTGAAAGTACTTCGACGATTCAAAGCCGAGTCCTGGCGGAGTTCATTGCAGAATGGACCGCAACACCTGACGAAGAAGCCCAAGAGACTGCTCTCCCCGGCAAGGAGGCAAGTTGCAGTTGGATCATGTACTTTGATGGAGCTTACTCCTTACACGGTGCCGGGGCTGGCGTATTGCTTGTCGCGCCCACCGGAGAGCACCTCAAGTACGTGATCCAGATGCACTTCCCCAGGGAGGTGTCAACAAACAATACGGCAGAGTACGAGGGGCTGCTTGCCGGTCTTAGGATCGCGGCGGACCTCAGAATCAAGAAGCTCATCGTCAGAGGCGACTTGCAGCTCGTCGTCAAGCAAGTCAACAAGGACTATCAGAGCCCGTTGATGAAGGCCTACGTCGATGAAGTGAGAAAGCTGGAAGAGCGTTTCGACGGTATACAGGCTAAATACATTCCCCGAGCAGAGAACGATATTGCTGATTACCTGTCAAAATGCGCTGCCCTCAAGCTACCTGTGCAACCAGGTACCTTTGTGCTCCAGCTAACTCAGCCATCCGTTGATCCATCAACAGAGCAGAACAAGAGGAGGAAATCAGGACCCGGCAAGTACTTTCCCGCCGAGCTCCCCGGAGCCGCCGGCAAGGATGTTGTCGGGGACACTGAGCCCGCCACGGGACGGCTAGCTCCGGCGGAGCGTTGAGCTCTTGCCGTCGAGATAGCTGCTCCTATAGCGGAGGAAATGCCTTTAGTCCTCGCCGTCGAGCCCTAGGCTCCAGCGTGGGCATAGCATACCGTCTGATTCCTCCAAACGGGGGAACTTCCTGAAGAGCAGGAAGAAGCGGAAAAAGTAGCCTGTCGCTCTACCATGTACCAGTTCGTCAATGACGTCCTGTACAGAAAGAGGCCGAACAGTGTGAAATTGAAGTGTATCCCTCGGGAGGAAGGACTGGAGCTGTTGGCGGAGATACACGGAGGCATATGCGGATCCCACATCGGGTCAAGGGCCCTTGCCGGCAAGGCATTTCGGCAAGGTTTCTTCTGGCCCACCGCCCTCCAGGATGCGATGACACTAGTCACCAGGTGTGAAGCGTGTCAGTTCCATTCAAAGAAGCTTCATCAGCCAGCTCAAGCCCTTCAAACCATTCCTCTCTCCTGGCCCTTCTCGGTCTGGGGGCTCGACATACTGGGCCCTTTCCCCTGCGCTGTCGGGGGCTTTGAGTACTTGTACGTTGCAATCGACAAGTTCACAAAGTGGCCGGAGGTGGAGGCAGTGAGGAAGGTCACAGCTCAGTCCGTCGTCAAGTTCTTCAAGGGACTAGTGTGCCGTTTTGGTGTACCCAACAGGGTCATCACCGACAACGGCACACAGTTCACAAGCCGCACCTTCATGCAATATATCCAAGACCTCGGCAGCAAAGTCTGTTTCACTTCCGTTGCTCACCCACGAAGCAATGGTCAAGCTGAGAGGGCAAACACTGAAGTACTGCGAGGCTTAAGGACCAAGACCTTTGACAGGCTGCAGAAGAGTGGAAGGCGCTGGATTGATGAGTTGTCGGCGGTTCTTTGGTCGATCAGGACGACGCCAAATCGAGCCACCGGCCAGACACCTTTTGCCCTAGTATACGGGGCAGAAGCAGTTCTCCCCACTGAACTCATATACGGGTCACCTTGAGTGCTCGCTTATGATGAGCTTGAGCAAGAGCAACTGCGGCAAGATGACGCAATGCTCCTTGAGGAAGATCGTCTTCGGGCAGCTGTGAAAGCAGCACGCTACCAGCAAGCCTTGCACCGCTACCATAGCCGCAAGGTTCATGCCCGAAGCCTTAAGGAAGGCGACCTTGTCCTTCGGCGCGTTCAATCGGCCAAGAATTCCAGCAAGTTGACGCCAAAGTGGGAAGGCCCTTATCGGGTAATACGAGTCACCAGGCCCGGCGCAGTCCGCCTGGAGATCGAAGATGCCGTTTCGGTGAGTAACTCCTAGAACATTGAGCATCTTCGCAAGTTTTACCCGTGAGGCGCGACTTGCCGGGACCCCCGGCAAGCCACCTTTTGTACAAGCATTGCCGATGATGCATGTAACCCTTTGTACAAAGCCAGGCGCAGACCCTGAGCATAAATAAATGAAGTGCTGGCGCCCTAAATTATAGCATGCATGCTAGGTCGAGTCTCGTCCTTGGTTAGGGTTGATAGTGCTTAGCGGCGACTAACCCCTAGCTTAGAGGTCGAGTGTGCTTCTCTTTGCCGTTCTTTCGTCTTCTTTGGTTCGCAGGACTCACAGGTATCCTTGCCGGATCACTTGAGGACGAAAAAGAGAAGGACAGACCAACATCTAGACCCCGGCAAGCCAGTATTGCCGGGGGCTGCAAGAGCAAAGATTCACCCACGACAAACCAGAGTTGCCGGGGGCTACAGCTTCAGATAAGTTCTTCATCCCTTATCATGCACTCCCTTATGGACTGAGGTATGTGAAACCTTGTTTTTTCCTAAAACTACCGTGCTCCCCTAACTCTAGGCCCTAGGGCTCGTTCCTGGGGCCAGGTTTGGTAGTAGTCACGGCAGCGAGAGGATGAAACAAGGAGCCTGAACCCGCCTCATCCCTTCCTCCGCGAAAGGTGTGAGAAAGGTCGAGCGAAGTGGGGAGACGGCAAGGCCTGTTGCCGGGCAAGGAAATGTTTATCTTAAGGATATCAAGGATTTACTCCTTGTCGTCGGTTCTACCCACAAACAAATGACCTGGCAAGCATCCCTTTTTCATTAAAAACATTCCACTCAGGTACAGCCCATAGGGAATGAAAAACATGAATGATGGGATTACAAGTTTTAAATTCAGCTAAGGCCCAAAGGCTTACAAACTAAAAAGAGATAAGGTGCCCGTAATCCCTTTCTTGTCCCTCTCCTCAGGAGGCAGGTCAAGGAGGCGAAAAGGGCAAAAGGAGCGCCTAGGCGAGCTACGGGCGGCAGAAGACACCAAGAGAACATCTCAGTGGCCATCCGAAGGCTGGATGGTGATGGCGGCGCCGGAAGCGAAGCTCCAAGACGAGGCGGCAGGACGTCAGCACACGTCAAAGGCGTCGGTGCCCGCGTACTCCGACTTGACGGCCTTGCCGCCCACCCTCTTCCTCTTCTGCAGCCTCCCAACGCCAGCCGCCCAAGGAGACGACCCCGAGAAGTTCAGGGAGCCGGCGACACGGATGATGGGGTCGCCGGTGCCGCACGGAGCGGCGCCCGACACCTAATCGGACCCGTCATCCTACCGCCTACTACCCTCGTCATCGCTGCCGCTGTCCTCCTTGTCACTCCCGCCCGAGGAGGAGTCTTCACTATCAGAAGAGCTCTCCACGCAGCACCTCACACGGGTCCCAAAGCACCCAAAGACCTTGACAGAGAGAAGGCCACCCTCCATCAGCTTAAAATGGAGAGTGAGCCCCTTCGTCAAGCGGTGGATATGGGCAAACGTCTTCCATCCCCGACAGAGATACATCACGTGAGGGGCGGGGAAATCGACACGGGCCCACGTGCCACTGATCGCGCAGCCCCTCATGTGCAGCCACAACGACTCTGGCGGATCCAGCTCCATCTCCCGCGCGAATGGAGTCGGGAGACGAAGGCGACGATGAGGCGGCCAGCGTAGCCTGACGAAGAACTTGCAAGGGTCGACCCCAACGTGGCCCTCCACGGGAGGAAGAACTGCTGGCGGAGGCAAGGCTAGCGCGCCGCCCCGTCCTCCTCTTCGCCGAGCGCCTCGGCCTCGCCCACGGCCTCGCCCCCTCCCCCTTCCCCTCGTGGCTTGCTCTGCCACCGCGGGTGCAGGAGAAGGAGGGACGCGTTGTTGAGCGGCGACCCTTGCCACCACCGTTGAAGGACCAGGATTCCCTCTCTCCATGATGGATGGAAGGGGGGAGCAGAAGCTGAAGAAAGGAGGAGATGAAGGAATACGAGACGCCATCCCCCTCCCTCTCTTTATAAAGGAATGGGGTGGGGGCTCGGCCGCCCCGCTCAGCCAATAGAGACGCGGGAGGCGCAGGGAACTGGGACCGACCCGCCGCCCCAGCCCACGGCGGCCCGGTTTCCCGCCTCCACCGTTCACCACCCCAAGCGCATGAGAGCCATGTGGCAGGCGTGCAGGACCGAGGCGACGGGTAAGGCGACCTCTCCCCACCCCGTGATCGTGGGGAGTGGACGCCTTGAAGACCATGCCTTGGCCCCGTTCAGTAAATGGGTCGCGCCTCCACGCCTCCCTCTGTTTATGGGGAAGGCGCAAACCGCCCCCCCTTTACTACGACGTGACACATGCATGCAGAGCTCAGCCCCACGCATGCCGCCCACGTCACACACGCCTCCCCATGCCGCGCCATGCGCGGGAAGCATGGGAAGCGCAGTGCGCGAAGAGACTTACCACGGTAAAAACCGCCCCGCCTGCCCGTGCACCGTTTTTGGGCCTAGCCCAACGACGCGATTGCGCTTACGTGTGGCCCAGGCCCGGGGGCTCCTGTCGGTGTACAAAAAGAGGGGTACGCTTTTTGTACCCCTATAACCGTGCACGGGCAGTCTGAGCCACGGGCACCACCACACTGAGCAAGGCAAGGGAGGTGAGCCAAGGTAAGGCCGAAGCCCAAGGGAAGCAAAACGACGCCAAGACCAAGACCACAAAGAGCAAAGGGGACGAAGCAGACCCCTCCCCCGGCAAGATCCTTGCCGGGAGACAGTTTTAGCAAACCCGGCAAGACCCTTGCCGTGGCAGCTCGCCCCACACCTATGGAGTGAGTCACCCTTGAGTCCACTGCCCCCATGGGGCAAGGATTCAGGAGACATCCCCGTGGTGGCATGCAGATCTTTGTGAAGACATTCAAGATCAGATACACCCTTCAGAAGATGATGATCCTTGGCGGGATCCCAGCCAAGGAGGAGCACAAGACCCCCGGCAAGAGCCTTGCCGAGGATGACAGCAGGCGCCACGGCAAGACCCTTGCCGAGGCCCCAGCAAGGCCCTTGCCAAGAACACCCGTTGGGCCACCTTCAGGCCCATGCCAGTCAAACCTCCACCGCCATTCACATGCAGCTGCCGACCCAACCAGCTGGGCAGGCACCTGCGTGGCGGCATGCAGATCTTCGTGGAGACCCACCACTACGCCACCTCAGCTGCCTGCCTGCCTACATGGCACCGCGGGCGCCGCTGGCCAGGGCGCGTGTCGACGCAAGAGGGAGCGGCGACGGACGAGACAGGGCTCTCCCCCGTCCCCGATAAAGCAAGGACACCTGGGCAAGACGCATTAAATGCGCTTTGTCATGTAATGCGAGGGATAACCACACATCACTGCTCCCTTTCCACCTCCTGGTGCTACTGTGGCACCTCCTTTCCTATAAAAGGAGGCCCGAGGCGACCAGGAGGAGGATTTGGCTTTTTGGAACTCCTCACGCCCCATAGCTAGCTCAAGAACACTGATATACAATCCACCAAAGCATGAGTAGGGTTTTACGCATCCCCGCGGCCCGAACTTGGATAAACGAACCGTGTGCTATCTGTTTGATCTGCTCTTCTCACGACCCCGCGCCTCGCAACCGTAGTAGGGATTCTTGTGATCCCATAGGTGTCATCCCCACCGACAGTAAATATAGATCAAATAATATTGGAAGAAACAAATGATAATGAAGCTCAGGTCCAGACTGATGATACATAATCAAATAGCAATTAATTAAGTATAGCGTTACAAGGCAAAAGGGAGAGAGGTACTGACAAGAGCAATGCCGAGCCCATTATTGTTTTGAGATCGTATGATCCTTTGAGCAAGGAGATTCATCTGAAATTAGTTTTCATACAAGAGAGAAGGTAAGGCACAAGCAGAAATTTAGGAGTTCAAATTTAGAATTGATATCATAGACAGTACCTGACGCTGGGCTCCCAGCAGTTCTAATAGGGGTTTGGCCACATGAGTAGGGGTAAAGTGTGGTATAGTTGGGCCTGTGTTTTCTGTGGCTGTTGATCTATCTGATTTAACAGGTATCACTACCTTTTCCAAATACCTAGTTTGTACTCCTTGAGGATCTGCACTCACCCTCTTCCTTTTGGACATCTATTACGAAAGAACAACAGTTGACTGGAAAAACATAGTGTGACGACACATGGAATAGGTACATAAAATGAATAGGTATGGCATATACTCATATATGATGCTTATACTAATCAGATGGTGTAACAAAGTAGAAGTAATGCAAGAGGTCAGATGCAAAATATGTGCGACCAATACAACTTTGCAAAGTTAGAGCAAGCACCTTGATGGGTGAATAAGATAGGCCATCCTCCACCATGCCAAGTTTGTTAGCCAGTGGATCGTTCCGCAATATTCCTCTCGTGCGCCCATTCTCATATTCATTTTGATAATGTTCAATATCTGACATGCATGAAAACATAAAAACAAGTGAGATTTTCTTTGTAATGCAGAAGTGATTCTAATCCAATACTGCCTCCCTGTAAACCCCTTTGTGCTATCTCTGCAATTCTTTTAAAAGATGCCATGCATGCTGTAATTTGTTGTGTGCATTAATATAATGTGGCCTACTCCTCAAAATATGAGAGCTCCAGAAGTGATGACACTTTGCAGATGATAGCTTCAACATATAGTAAAGAAGAACAAGTCGACCTGACCTGACAGATTCAAAATATACTAAGGGAGAACAACTCGACCTGACCAGTCGACCACAAGAGAAGAGTATCATCTTAAAGAAGAGCAAGCAGATTGAAGATATTACAAGTCTTTCAATACAATGTCGGTTGGCCACCCATGATGAACCAGAGCGCACAGAGAAATACTATTCTTTCCTGTCTCTCCATATGTGGCTCACATGCATTTCGAAACTAAAGTAGGAACATTTAGCTAACCAATTAAACATCTCTTAGTTTTACTAATATCAGCAATAATATCAGATATGAATTTGTACAACTAAGCTTGTTTATCTCGATGGGTGGAGCCGTGCTATTATGACACGAACCACGTAGGCTGATTGTGGTCATCATAAAATGGGGAAAACATAAGCATGATGAGTACAGTGTTGACTGTGGCAGTGGGATGGCAGATCTGAAGCTGCAAACCGCACAAAGGGTAGTTAGCAACCAATGTTTTCTTTGAAATAACAACTAAGATTTGGTATGGACAAGAAAGTACGGTCAACATGTGACAAAGAAATGCAATTATGCTGTCTCTCTATATGTCGCGACATGCATTTGGAAACTCAAGTGGGACCTTTAGCTAACCAATTAAATGTGCCAGTTAACTAATATCAGTATCATATCACAATCATATTTGAACAACTAAGCTTTCTAATTCTGAGTGTTGTGTTGTTTAGCTTGAATGGTGGAGTAATGCTAGTACGACAGAAAGCACCTACGCAGATCATAGTAGAGTAGATAAAAGGGGAAAACCCTAAGCATCAAGAGAAAAATCAGGAAAGTGGAACTAGCTGGACCAGTGGGTGGCGCATATGCTTTTCGAAACGAATATAGGAACATTAGGTGACCAATTAAACATTCTCTGTTTTAGTGATATGAGCATCATATTAGATTCGTATTTCAACACGTAAGCTTTGGGTTGAGGTCTTGAGGAGCAGTGCTAGCACGACACGAAGCAACTACGATGATGGTAGTGAATATTAAGGGGGGAAACCATAAGGTTTACGAGTATAGTGCCCGTGCCATGGCGGATCTAAAGGTGCAAACTGGACAAAGCTACTTCACAACCAATGTTTGCTTTCAACTAGCCACTACGATTTGGTAAGGACAAGAAAAGTACAGTAAACAAATTACGATCTATTTTCCGGGTGAGATCAATAACTTAAGCACATATGGAAGAGTACCACCTCTCTTGCGATGCCGTGTAGGCCTATGCTGATACGTTGAGGGTGTTGCGGGTGCGATGGCTATCGGCGCCGGGGAAGAAGACTTTAGACGGCAGACGGCCAGGTCGGGGGATATATCATGTTGCCGTGGACGAGGCGGTCGTAGGAGCAGCAACGACAAGGTGGACGACCGCGCCGATGAAGCGAGAGGAGGCGATGAAAGGATCCTGGTCAAGCGCCATGGATGAGAGACGTCCAACTCTTGCAGTGGATGATGGGGTAGGGGTAGTGGCTCTGGCAAGGTGGAGGATGGGGTGGCGGACGGAGGAGGCTGGCCGCAGTGTGGAGGTTGTCGTGCCACCGATGGTGTATGAACGGGGAAATGGAGGGGAGGGGGGATCTCAAACTTTGGGACGCGCTTCTCTGAAATGGGGGAAAGTTATGAACTTATCCCCCGTTTAAAATTTTGGACATCGTGTCAGTTGGGGATAGGAAGGTAATCTCGCATCTCCCAAATATTTGCCGGTAACTATTTCGGGCAAGGAGAGGGTGTTTTCCGCCCATGGTTGGCGCCCACGGTGTATGAACGGGGTTGATAGGTAGGGCGGTTGTGTCACGCCTGATGGAAGTTACACATCTACCCTATTTAAAATATTAGCCTACATCGATTTTGGACGAGGAGACTTTGTTTTGCCGCCCACCGTGTATGAATGGGGAAATGGAGAAAGAGACACATGTTTTTCGGACGAGCTTGAATCAAATGTGTTTTGCCGCCCACATTTGGCTCCCACCATGTCTGAATGGGCTCAGAGGCCGTCGTGTCACGTCTGATTGAGGTTACTAGTCTACTCCTATCGACAGCAGTGTAAATCCGGTCGATAAGGATGTCAAGTGTCAGGGGTAGATAGTAATTTCCATCTCGCAAACACTTGCTTCGGGCAGCCCACAAATTATAGTGGGTGTTTAGCCGCTTCATTCAAAACTTGGGAGAATTAGCATTCATGTTTGCCCTGGGACCTGGCAAACTAAATTCAAATCCAATTTGTATTCGATTACGAATATCCACAGATAATTATACGTTTTGTTATTTATTTCTTCAAAACCACAACAAAGATTTATTCCACCTTTATATATGATTATGATTTAGAAATGCCGTGATCTTCAAATTCAGTAGGTTGGATACACTCTGAGTCAAACAGTTATATCATCCAATACAATATGCTCACATGAAAAATAGTTCACCTTATGTCAATCATACAAGTACTGAGGATTACCTTGCCTAAAAATTCGGATCATTACAACACATGGACAACATAGGGGGTCTTGCAACATAATCCATTCAGAGACATGACACAACATGCAAGTACAATAATCTAGTGACAATTTCAACTGGTATCTAAAGAAGAACCAGGATTACCTTGGGCTTCAGATAGCAGAAACAGCAGGACCTCCTCCGTCTTCAAATGCAACATTCTTACTTCCTCCAATTCTTGGGTTTCTTGCATAATGCGTGCCGCTAATTTCGTAATTTCCAGCCTCAAGATAAAGATTACCTCATTCATGGCAGCCACACCATCTCTTTCTGCCTCTAGTAGAGCCTCAAGCACTATAATATCTGTGCTCAGACTGCTCTCCGGCGGTGTTGCCTCTGAACTGCTACCATATGGTAACATGGATGGTGCACTGCTTCCACAAATAGATTCTAGGGTTGTACATTGTGTCCTAGTGTGAACGGCATCCTGAAAGGTTTCCGCTGGACATCAGTAAGAGATAGTTATCGTGTGATCCAGGCAGTAAGCTTACATGGTAAACGACGGACAAATTATTGCCGAGCATGGCAAACTATATTTAAATGGTTCGAAGCAGCATCAGCCGAAAAGAAATTAAAATGGTAAGATGAAACTAGGGATGTAAGTGGCAAATAAACGACATCCTCCAGTCCCATCTAGTTAGTTTTTGCTACCTCCCTAGTTCATTTTCCTCAAAAAACAAAAACTCTTTTGAACTATCATACCACTAGTGGACTTTAATCGGGATTAAACGGGGCCCAGTTGACATCCGTAGTTGAAAGGGAGTGTACAACCGCTATATTTAAGTTGCCAAGGCATCTAAGTAGTTGAAATAATCTGAGAAAGCACTTAACAGTGTGTCCTCATATAAACTAAGAAGACAGTCTTGTGATAAAGTTGAGAGGAAAAGTTAAGGACTCAAATGAAATAGGCATGTATTTCTTTACGATAGTACAACAGGCACTGCTGACATATTGGCCAACTCAGGTATAGCGTAACAACAAATAAGCATTTGAATCAAGCAATACAGCAAAGCAGACAACTGAACTAGTTGTAATTCGGTAGGATTACACGTTGCCAAGAAAGCAGCCCACTCGCATTACATTTCACATGTACTAAAACACACTGGCTTACCATATGTAGCTGTGAAGCCTAGCTACTGTTGCAATGTTCTTTGAAGATATCGTCAGCATCCCGTGGTTGGAAATCTAGTTGTTGTAGTTTATTCTACACCATCTATTTAGGTAAAATTAATTTTAATCGCATGCACTGGTCCGAATTAATCATCAATGGTTCATCTAAACTAATGAAAGAAGGGTGTGTGCATACACGACAATATATCTGCTTCCCTCTATTTTTATGCTTGTTCAAGGTGCCAGCCCCAAAAGAACAAATATTTTGCTTGATGGGGTTGGCAGCTCCATAATTAATAGAAGCATCAAATTAGTCATGCAACTTGGGAAGATCAAGAACACACAAACAAGTAATGAACAGAGGCTCGGAGAAGTGATGTAATAGCTAGCATCAGAAAATGTAGGGTAAAACGAACAAAAAGCAGCGGAACCACATGCTAGTTTGCTGATGTGTAATTAAGCATAGAGAACATTAAGCAGCCTGATGGAACCAACAGGTGGCATCAGAACAAAACTAAAGCATATTAACTATATGTGCACTGGTATGTAATTTAGCACATGTAACATGTTCTCTGCCAGAAGTATGGTCCTACAGGTGCAAGCAGAATAACACGTCTCATGAAAAACTGAATGATGCCCAGAAGAAATTCAAAGGTGCGGTGCTTATGCTAGGAAAGTGAACGTAGGCGCCGGCCGTTGGATAATAGTACCTGATTCTCGGCGGCGTATGGGTATCGTTGTCATACTTGATAGCTAAGGATCGTCGATTGTGCTCGTGTTGCGGTTGAGTTTGGGCCGGCTGTCGCTGTCACTGAAGAGGTTCCGATGCTACGGTTGCGGCGCCTGTCGACATACAAGAAAGCTCATCTGTGGTAAGTGAACAGTTGCACGATAAAGAGAAAACCCGAAGGAGTACAAATCAAAATAACCTGATGATGCTGTGGCGTCGGTAAAGCAGGGCCGGTGGAGTTGAATATGGCATCCGTGTAGCGGGTCCAGTGCAGTGGACGAAGGCTTCGGCAGGCGCGTTGTACAGTGCTTTTGGTGAGGCAGATCTGTTGCGGTGGGCGAGGGCGTGTATGGAGGGCCAGCGAAGGGGCGAACGAGGGAGTTAGTGAAGGGCCTACGCTGTGGTGGATGAGGGCGCCGATTAAGCAGATCCGGTGTGGTGGACCATGATGGCGGTTAAGGAGATCTGGAGCGGTGGACAAGCCAGTCGCTGAAGCGGCTCCGGTGAAGTGGTGAGTTGGCAGTTGGGGGTTCCAAGGTGCGGAAGGTAGATCCGGCGGGGTGTGAGGTCCACCGCTGTGATGTAGGACTAGATTCGGTGGCTTGCCATGGTTGGGGGGTCGGGGAGGGGAAGGGGAGGGGCTCTGGGGAAGAATGTTGGGGGCAAAGAGGGGAAAACAATGGAGTTACCAAAGCAGCCCATTTCCGTTCATGTAGCAGGGGTAAAACAGGAATATCGCAGGGCTAAACTTTCGGGCGTGTGATATTTAGATGTGAGTGGGAAGTTTAAAAGCTTTTGGCGCCTAAAATTATAAGTATTCTGCTCTTGTACGGCCGACTATGATATCATGGCCGACAATTTGTTTGTTTTGCACGCAAAAAATGTGCAAGTTTTGATAATCAATGTCTCTAACTCGAAACTTAGATTGTCCATTCAATTCAAATATGGATCATTGAGCTACTACAAGCAAATACCATCATACGATCCAATTCAAATGAAATTCCAAATGTGTTTATCCTAAATATGATCACAAAAGCAAAAATGTGTATGTGTATGAATAAAGTGGATGATTATAAAGTTTGAACATGCCCGTATGTGTATATCTCTAGGTTTGATATATGAATTTGAAATCACGAAATCCCGGCTTAAAAAATGTATGTCCGTTTAAATGAATTACAAAAGCTAATGATGGAGTCGAATTCCAAAATTCCAATCTTAGGTTTGTAATTCTGGTACATCAAGGTATATCACGCGTGTTCAAAAGTATCGTTATCTCATAGTACAAACTGTGAAACAAATTGATCAACCATGAGTGCACAATATTTCAATTATGCTAAAGTCCCTCAAATATAGACACCTCACTCTTTATCTGAAGTCAACCCCCCACCACACACACACACACACACACATAGAGAAGTCATTCTCTCCCCCAAACACCAACACATGAGCACATTAACACCCCTCTCTCTTTTAAAGTCTGGACCCCAACATAGGTCTCTATCACTTTGACTCTCGGGCATGCACACATCTCTTCCCTCACTCTCTAGGTCTCCCGTATCTCTCTTACCCAAGCACACGCACTATGTAGAGTGTATATTTCCCATACACACAAAACATCGCCCCAAACATCTATCTCCCTAGTTATGTGGTTCTCGCGCACTCACCTCACTCACCACCCCCACTTCAAACAAGCACACTTTGTCTCCTTGTGCACCACTCTCCTCTTTCTATCTCTCCCACATGCGGACCCGCCCCAGCTCCTTCCATGTATACATATATGTCGTGACTCTTTGCATAGCTCCCTAATGTATAATCGCTCTCGATTTCGCACATTGTTCTCTACACCATCTATTCTAGATCTCTCATGAAATCCCTATCACACACACACGATGACTCGCTTCCCTGAAGTCTCCGTTCATAGGACAATTTCGGACAACATCAACATTGTCTCCCTATCTATACGCCATTTATGGACACAAACGACCCCTCTCGCCCCCTCTCTTCCTCTCTCTCTCTCTCTCTCTCTCTCTCTCCGTCGCTAGCTCTCTCTTTCTCTCGCTCTCACACCCCTCTCCCACACACAGACTCGATGTCTCTTCCAAATAGTCTGCTCCCCCCGCCCGCACCCGTGCTATCTCGCTACTACACATGTCACACCATTCCCCTTCCCTTATACTAGGTTTACATCATCAGTGGTCTCTCTACTCCACATACACTCTCTCCCTCTCACACACAAACGCGTGCACAAACACACATAGACACGCACAAACACCCATTTATCTGGATCCTCATCTCTCCTCATGTCCGCATGTGTATCTCACACACTCACTCTCTAATTATGTATATGTGTCTCTATGTTACACAACACAAAGCCCCGTGTACATGTCTCTCTCTATCCTCCACACACATAGACACAAAGAATTTGTTATCATTGCCTCAGTCTCTAACATATCACACACACACACACTCTCTCTCTCTCTCTCTCTCTCTCGCAAACACACTCAACAAGGGTTTCCCCGTGAATAACTTACCGTCTATTCATCAACAGTAGTGGCAGTACGGCGAACATGAGACGTGAAAAAGAATAAATCTACACGTGCTTAGACCACCTAGTATGACTACTAGGACTAGAGCAAGCCAAAAAGCGCGCCGCCGTCACCCCCTCCTTGTCGGCGACGGGAAAATCTTTGTTTTACACAGTGGAGAAGTCATTGTGCTAAGGCCCCACATACCGAGGCGTTGAATAGAATGTAGATGCTAGTTTACGGAAGCAAGTATCGATAATACGTTTGTATCTCCATACTTATATTTCTTCTCTTATAAAAAATCGAGTTGGTGATGATGGTACGTGTGCCATCTTGCAATATAGACCGTCCGATCTATATCTGACGGATGGAAATTAAACTAAAAGATACCCGCACCCCTCTCCACATTTGCAGACAAAGCCTTCCCTCGTTCATCCTTATCTCCAACAAACCTCATTGTTGAGCAATTAAGAAAGGAAGCCTCTGGAACAAACTGGCCTGGTGGCCGCTGCCGGCGTCATCAATCCCCATGCCTCCGCTCAGTCTGACCACCAACCACCACCACACCCCACTCCTCTTCACCTTATCTCATATTTCTCGAGATATCATTAGTTTCTACACATGGGATTACTCCCGCAAGGGTCAATCACAACAAGTGTTTTATAAAAAAATGCATCTTGATGTTCCGTGCAATGCATGGATCTTGCTAGTACTCCTACACAAGACTAAGTTGGTGATGCTGGTGTGTCTGCCATCCGTCGTTTCTGACCATTAGATCTACATCTAACGATTGTGAGGTAAGCTGTTGCCTTTTCTCACCAACATCCCACTTGTCTACCAATTTGTAGAAAAACCCATAATTAGTATCTTAAAACCAACCACATCCCTCCCTGACCTCACCAAAACAGCCCAAGGAATATATTCTAATTGAAACATAATATATCTCTAGTGACATATATATATATATATATATATATCAAAATTAGAGAGTTTTGTACCAAGTTTGTGAATAAGTCTTATTCTAACTATGATTAGTTGCAACGGACATGAACATTGCTAGTATTTCCAACCACGCATTTTTTTCCCTAGTATTCCATAGTTTCAAGTTTTCCATCAAGATATTAGTCACTCATGGTTGATATTTACTTTCTATCATGTACACATATGCACTATGTAACTAGCCTTGCTTATTGGCTTCCAAAGCTTAACTTTCACTCCTACTTACAATATGTAGAGTATTTAACAAAAAACTACCACTTTCAACCAGCCCTAGGAAGAATCTATTATACAAAAAATAGCAAAAACATACCCAAAATTTCTTAATCCACACCAAAAACTACCTAGTACTCCTACCGATTAGGTACGTTTAAACCCATTTATGACAGGGTTGGCCCACACGTCCGTGCTGAGGAGGCAACTTAAACCAACACATTTTGTTTGACCATTGACATAAGGGACCCACATTTGACCTTCTATCCTGTTATTCCCCCTCAAATCATTATTTTTTCTGAACATTACTTCAAACAGTACTGATGCGTGTTCGTCGGTGGCGTCGGTGATGAGCAAGTTGGCCGCCGTTCTGCCGGCCGGGCCGGACGCCGCGCTGGCCTCCGCATGGGTTGGCAGGCTGGCCCGAGCGTGACTCACGAGCGAGCAAGCCGCCACGCTGGCCTTCGCTTGAGCCAGATGGCTGGCCTTAGCGCGGCGGGCGCGAGCAAGCCGCCGTGCTGTCGTGCCAATCTAGCTAGCAAACCTTGCAGACAAGCAGCGGGACGGAGCTATCTTGGCTAGCTAGCGGCCGTGAGCGCCGGATGGAGCTGGCATCCGGGCTGCCACGACATGGGCTCCGCACCACCGGCGGTTTTGACACTCGAGGATTTTTGTTGGTAAGAGCATGTACAATGGTTGATAAGGTAGTCTTATCTTAAGTCTGCCACGTATGCAAGTGGTAGTAGTTTCTTGGCATTTTAGTGGTTTCCTGCATTATTAGAGCAAGTACAATAGAGCTGAGTCAGTGGGCTATAAGAAATAAACTAGTATATTTCTGCTTAGTTGGAGGAAAGAGAAGAGGAGAGAGAAGGTAAGCGGGCTCTTCATGAAGAGCCAGCTCTAGCACGTGCTCCTAGGCACATTGTGAGAATGAGGAGTGGGCCACATAATAAAAAAAGTAGTACACCCTTTTGATCTATTATTGTACATGTTGGCTATAAGATGGGTTGTAGATGACATGGCACTGGCTTATAGCCAGCAGCTGGCTATACTATTAACCATGCTCTTAGGGGTTTCTTGTAAGGAACAATGTACGTACTACTAGCAACAAAAGGCGATTCTAGGTTGCGTTGTACTCCAACGAGTACTACTAGTGGTCGCGGGAGTGTATACCTCGTTTTGTGGGTTCGATCCCGGCCGAACGCACGGCGGCCTTTTTTTAAAAAATAGTACTACTACACTTCGTTGCGAGCCAATATTTTACACGGGTAGTTTGAGTTTTGAAGTCAAACGGACATGCGGCCCCACAATCTGGGTGGACTGGACAGCCTAGCGACGTGAACGGGTTTTCCTTCCCACCATCCCGTGGCTCGAGTGCTCGCCCTAGTACCTCGCTTGCAGCTTCCTCATCAGCTAGTAGCATATTTAAACTAGCGCCTCCCAATTAAGCTCGAGGAGCCAGAAAAGCCTGGCAGGGCATTGGGAACTGTGCAATATGGCTCTGTACGTAAAGTGCTCTACTACAACTCTGTAGCTTGTGGCGTTGCACGCATGGACTTCACTCCATTATCGGCTCTACTATAAAAGAAATTCCTCTTAACGTGTTTTTTTGAAACGGAGGCAAAATCTTTGCTTCATCTCATTCATAAAGAAGGAACTACTAACAAAGTTCAACGAGATCCATTACACCTCCACAAATGGAAGCGAAAATCTTAGTCTCACTGTATCAAATAAGTCAAATGTTCTGCCCCCGTAGTAACCGTCGCTGATAAACAGGCTGCTAGTGTGTGCGTGAGAGGAGTGGTTGAGTAGGCCAGCTACGTGAGAGGAGCGGCTGAATAGAGCACCGAGAGTAGCCACTAGGCCACTATGCAGGTGTACTCCCCCTGCATTGATAGTACAGCGATGGTTCTAGAGAACAGTAGTACCCTCCACTCCCAACTGTATCTCCTTGGCCCTGAGATTCAAGAGTTCAAAACTGGTGCACTATACTAGACTAGACTAGAAGTACAGTACATCGCACTACTAGTTGAGAAAAGTAGTACTAGTACTGCTACAGTACGAGTACGTACTCCTCCGTCACATAATGGAAGACGTTTTTTGACACTAGTTGGCGTGTACAAAAAATGGCAAAAACATACCCAAAATTTCTTAATCCACGCCAAAAACTACTACCTAGTGCCAAAAATTTCTTACTAGTGCTATTATTTACAGTATAATGCAATCCCATAACGTTCCATAATGCTAGTACTAATAGTAAATAATAGCCTCACCCCTTCGCTGAGGAACGATCTACAATTGGAAGGGACGAGGCCCTGCGATTACTCTCCCCCTGAAGAGAAGGCAGTTCGTCACTGCTCCCATGGATTCACCAGGCGGTTCTCCTCCTCGTCAGGGCTGGGAGACCTTGGACGATGATCCTCTGGGAGAAATCACACGCCGCTCTGACATCCTCACCGCTGCAAGACTCGATGCTTCCTGCACCAACTTGTTCAAGACGCTACTTAAACATGCTTGGGAAAAGGACATGCTTGTTGGTCTTCCATGCGTCCTCGAGGAGAAGGTTCTTCTATGGGACAATCCTTCAAACAGTCCGCCACTCCTTGGCCATGGTTGCACGTTGACTCTGCTAGAGTTGCCGACTTTGAGAGGTAGTCAGATTTTGTCCAATGAGCAGGTCAGTAATGGAGTTTGATCATGTAGTACTTAGTTATTCAATTTCCATCCCGTAATTTCTCCGCTGCCCACCATCTTATATATAGGCCTGGGTCGGTGCCAACAAATATTGGCTTGCATACCTCCGGCCAGATACCACCATCATTTTGCACAACATCCACAGCAATGCGGCCGTTCCGGTAGACCCCTTCTCCACCATTGGGATCGGCCTTCCGGACTGGCTGGGCTTGAATACGTATGATGATGCCTACATGAGATTGAAGAACATAGCAATTGTGGACCCATCGACAAAGCGACGCGGCTACGACGATTACTATCTCATCGCGGTGTTCGACATAAGGATTGCCATCAATGCAAGAGGCAGTAATGGTAAAGGCTGGCGCATGTTGGCGGCGGCAGATTTGTACCCCTACATGTTCGAAGACGCCATGCGCCATCTAGGCTGCATCTTCGCGGTGACAAGCCAGGGGACTTGTTTCATCTGGTTGCCATCCTATGGTACGGGAGATTACAAACGGAATGCACAAACCATAATTTGCATCCCTAACGGTACTCCATTATTTTGCAAGGACTAGTCATCCCCCGATCAAAATAAGATCGTCGATCTTGGATGTGCATTTGCATCCGTCACTAATAACCTGGAACCTTGTAGCTGACTTTGGCATATTGGGATCAACTATCTTAGTAGTCGTTACCCATGGTACCACTGATGTGCAACATGGTCACACAATCTACCACGATCGGACCGTCACCATCTACCCAGGTATTCCATTTTTTAACCCTCTCGCCTTCTCTTTCATTGTTGTACTAGTAGTATACTTTGTAGTACTAGTAGGAGTACTTTTTACTTTGGAGGACGCATATAGCTATGTAGGCCCTTGAAGACTTGAACCCACTAGCTGCCACCATTTTTGTTTTTCCATGTCTTACTATCTCATCCATGTAGCCAAGAGTGGCTATATATAATAAGCCGGTTATTTTACTTCCTCTATACCGGAGTAGTACTATTTGCTGCACAGTATTACTGACCGCCATATTTGAGCACAACATTATTATGCATGGACCTTGACTATGTACGTCACCATGTGTCCAGATCTGGGATGCCGCGTGTACCAGATGAACGGTGCCGAGTTCGACCCCCGTGATGCTACGTGGGTGCCGAGGAACACTCTTGGAGAGTACTCGCTTTTCATCGGGGACAGTTGCCCCATTGTGAAGCGGATGCCACCTTCCGTGCACGACACGGAAGGCCTGCCATTCATGAAGCATGGTTGTGTCTTCCGTGCGCACCGCCGGATGAACGACATGCTGGGACACGCTATCCCTAATTTATGCCGCTTCAACTTGGATGAGTCTCCATCGTGTGGAACCGGACTAGAAAGCTGTGACAATGAATCTCGTTGCCCACCGCTATGTATTGTGCCATCCATGAAGAACACCTGGGACTGGAACCTGGAGGAGGACATGTAGCCCATCTATAACGTGTAAGTGGAGTACGGTAACTGTGAACGGTAGCGCTGTGAATATATGTAGACTAGTCGTGCACAAATTTATCACATGAATTGGAGATGAACTTGTGTGGCATACTGGAATTTGTCCTTTAGAATTTATTACTAGTAAATGTGTTATGTGTACGTGCAACTTCTGTGGTTGTTGCACGGGCTCCAACACGCTCTTTGAGAAACAAAGGTGGCACAACTTTGGATATACGTGATGTGGCGGCATCATACAGTAGCATCGTTCGCTATAGTTGTAGTACACTCCTACTAGGACGACAACTCTTATAAAACCTTGCGCTTGGCTCTTTGCCTCTTCGGGAGGTTCAATAGTTTGTACTCGTGTGAACCTTGCACTTGGCTCTTCGCCTCTTCGGAAGGTCCAACAATGATGATACTACAGTACAATATGCTTCTGGCAATCTGACACCAATTGAACTGATGCACGTCCACCGCGAGGGTGAGGGCGAGGGCGAGGGAGAGGAAGAGGGAGAGGGCGCTGTAGTCAAAACCCTCTCCTCGTCCTCCGAACCACTGCGCGTGTGGGCGAGGGAGAGGCGTAGTAAGCAAGCTTCTCCTCGTTCAGCGAGTTGACGGGACACATCAAAGCAGTACTAGTACTAGTAGTAGTAGTCCATACTGCGTCCTTTCCGATTAATATGGCTTAATTTGAAACGATAAAAATAAACTGGCGGTCAACGTATGTAACAATACGCTCTTTACAGTCACTATATATAGTTTTGCGGCGATTATACGATCACTAGCTCATCATAGAGCACTGTATTGCACCCTACTGACCGGCCACATAGTCGACGTGGCACTTTGTTGACTGGTTAAATTGTCACCTGGTTTCTGGGTCCCACCTATCAGTTGGTAGAGCAAATAAATTAGTTAAACAAAACTTTACGCAGGCGCGACACGAGTCCAACCCTTGCGCGCGAACCGCCCTGGCTGTGTATGTGAGTGCATGCACGTGTCCTCCCTCGGTCTTCCAACAAAGAGTGTACATCGGCTATAAAACAAAGAGTGTAGTACATGATGTACATCTGCACTTCCAAAGCATTTAGCCTTTAATCTAAATCGATATTGATTGACTAATGCACCAACTTGTGCTGTAGGTATAGGCTACATGTCTATCCTTAATTACAGCATGCAACGGCCTTCATTTAATGTTCTTATCTCAATGGTCGCATGCACACATAAGTCTGCTACTTTTGGGCGTTAATTATGCCCTGGTCAATGTGTAAATCTCTAAATGTACAGTATTTCATGGACGTAGGTAGTAGGTTGAACACTTGAGCGTGAGCGTGTGTGTTGCGTCATGTGTTGTGTGCCGCATGGGTGCGTGAGTGTTGCGTGCGTCCATGTCTACGTGTGAGTGTTGCATGTTGCATGCATGCATGCATGCATGGGGCTTACTACCTCCCATTGACATGTTCATATTTCAAACTTCCTCTATTCCCTCCATATGGTGATACTCCCTCTGTTCCCAAATAGTATGGAGTAAAAGCCTCCCTCTGTTCCCAAATACGGAGTATTTGTCTTTCTATAGATTTCAACAAGTGACTAGGTACGGAGCAAAATGAGTGAAGTGAGCATAGAGGCATAGGGATAGTGTAGAAAGGAAGTCCTCACGATCCATTATTCCCCATCTCGGTCAGAGAGAACTATCCAACTAGTCTTCGCAGTGAAGTGACAATACACGCTGCAGCAGATGGGACACGTAATTAATAAGTTGAACCAGCGTGTTGGTGTTACTAAATCGGCCTTACCCAATACTGCCATCATGTTTACCAGTAGAGCACGCTTCCGCAAATACGCCTACGCACCTCTGTCCTCCATTAACTAACATATGGGCCGTGTTGTGGTAGACCCACATGTCATCGGTGTAACTATTTACACTCCGAAGGACGGTATATCCTGGTAGTAGTACTAGTAGAATTGAGATTGAATGCACTTTCTTCCCCGTCTTCCACTCTTCTTCCTCCTCTCTTCTTCTTCCTCCTCTCTTCCCCATCGTCGGCCGCACACTATTTACCCCCGCTCACTGCTCACCCGCCCGCGCCATCTTCCTTGGTAGCTCACGCGTACCATATCCCCCCGCTCACTGCTCGGCCACACGAGGAGAAGCTTCTTCGCTCGCCCGCCCGAATCCACTTCCCCGCTGGCTCGAAGGCACCAAAAACCCATATGGCAGAACCGAATGACACGCAGAGCCGCGATTGGAATTCCCTCCCAGATGTTCTTTTGGAGCATATTTGTAGTCGTATGGACCTACTCAGCACCGTCCGTCTGGTCGCATGCTCGGTGTCTTTGTACCATCTACTTGTCTGCAACCGGCCGGCTCTTTTCAAGACACCCTGCTTGCTGATGCCCGATCCTCACAGGTGGCCCAGACACCGACTTGACGATCCTACGGAGGTTGCCGTGGTGCCCCTCGACATGCTACCACTACCCGTCCACCTGTCCTTCATGCGCGGCCACTGTTGGGCGGGCATGAAGGCCAACTGGATCATCCTCATCCACCACACCGGTAGTCCGTAGCGTCTTGTGGATATCTACACCCAGCGAGAGATCACCCTTCCATCATTGGATACCGCCGCCATCGAGCCTCGCAGCCCGCCGGACACTCCTGCCTACTACGCACGAGACGCGTCAAGCTTTTGGCTCGACCTATGTTTGCAGAAAGTTGTAATATGCGAAGTGCCCACACCATCAGAAGACTACATGGATTACAAGCTCATTGCCTTGTTCAACATGGGATTAGTCTATCTGGAATCTGGTCGCCATACATGGTTATGGCTCATCATCAATCCTATTGAGGCAACATTTCTGTCTAATGCTATAGTGCACGATGGCATCGTTTACGCGGTCGACGCACAGATTGGCTGCCTATACTGGTGGAATCTATCGTCGTGTAATTGTTCTGTCTCATCTCATCTTTACCTTATGAATACGACTGCTTGTTCACTTGTTACAAATTTAGAATGCATAGCATGTCTATAACCACATCATTGCTATATGTTCCTCTCATTTCCTAGATTTTTATGACCACACATGTTATTGTTAGAGTTGATATGAGAACAATTGACATCTAATGATTGTTAGAATACATATTATGAGCATAACATCATGATTTCTATATGTTACTCTCCTTTACAAGATTTTTATAAGAACGCATGTTATTGCTTAGAGTTGATATGAGAATAGTAGTAGTAAGTGCTATGGTAGAATATGAGTAGGCGTTGTCATAGTTGTTTTCCTCTCATTGTTACATGATGTTTGAACCATTACATATTGCTAGAATATGAAAGCCATTGGCTTATTTTTTTAACTTGGGGTATGATTATGACCACGACATTACAATTCTCTGTCTATGATATGTGTCACTGTTATAATAATCTTAGTTCCACACATACTCTGAACATGATTGTTTATTTTTGTCCTTTTGGCCTCCAATTTGAATTGTTGCAGCAGACGCAAATGCGCTGGCCTTCATGATTCCAGGACCTGGAATCATACCAGCCGATGGGTGGTGGTTTATCGCTCATTCAGCTGACGTCGGTCATTTGATGCTCATTCGCACGTAGCA
Organism: Triticum aestivum; assembly: GCF_018294505.1. Lineage (NCBI taxonomy): Eukaryota > Viridiplantae > Streptophyta > Magnoliopsida > Poales > Poaceae > Triticum > Triticum aestivum. The sequence goes on from NC_057809.1 coordinate 323,807,197, forward strand.
AATTTACCAAACCATTACATCAAACCACATGCAGTACAATGCGTGGGGCGTTCGGGACATTGATGGCTATGGCTACTTCGTGTTCGAGAAAGATCCCAGCTTCGTTGGGCCAGGCGTATTCAACTGGAGGCGGGTTTACAGCCTCGGCAACCACTCCTTGTTCCTCGGGCTCAATTATCCGATCATCCAACCAATCATCGATCATATCACTGGCGATGATTACTGTTCTATCCAACTTCCATTCGCGAGGGGGGGCTGTGTTTACACATCATACCATGGGTTTCATGAATCACCATATCCAGAGATTCGTCGACACAGCTTGTTGCCAGATAATCTTCAGTGTGTGAAAGGCATCAAGCTTCCATGCGATGGATGGCTTTTGCAAACCCGACATGTGGCGATGTGGTTCATGCCAACAGGAAATATGCACAACTTGATTCATGCTGATATCTAGACTGAGCCATGTATTCTGCTGCTGTAGCACGACCCTCTTTTGTTGGATATTATGTATTGTTGTTAGTTTGAAGCACTCCTCTAGTTTGAAGGATAGATACCTTCATGGGATCAAGTGTATCCTAACTCACCTATGTAGGATGTACTGATAATGATGATGGAGATGTTGTGCAGAAGCCATATATATCAGTTATGCTTCAAGTGCGTACTTGTTAGTTAAACCTATGTATAAATTGTGACACTAAATACGACTAGTAAGTAGTACAGTAGCAGTACTAGTATACGTCGGTCAAATTATTCATCATGTCCACATATTGAATTGACGTGACAACACGCTGCGCGTGAGGTGACACAAGAATCCCGGTGGCGTGTTCGGGTATTTTGGACTTCAGATTTGGAGTACCACTTATCTGTCAAAATCTTTCATCATTCACTTAAAACAGTCGATTGATCATACATTGAGTACCATATAACTGGAATTACCGATGCAAGTCCAAGAAGGATTGGCTGGTGCTGCCGGCTGGCATCAAGTTCGATCCCACGGATCAGGAGCTGATCGAGCACCTTGAGGCCAAAGTGAGTGCTGACAGCGCGAGATTTCAGTCTCTCATCAATTTGTTCATACCAACCATCGACAGCGAGCACGACATATGCTACACCCAACCTGAGAAACTTCCAGGTAAGACACCGATCGGCCGTCTACTTGCACAAACATATTCCTTTGTTTATAGCTCTATTTTTGTTTTAGACATAGAACTGGTGAAGCAATTACAATTTGACAGTTAATAACAAGTGAAACAAGTGACTGCAACATGCCAAAGATGTTATGAAAATGCCAACTAGGTACACTAAAACATGTATTCCACAATACTGCAGGTATCACACTGAGTGGCCTAAGGAAGCATTTTTTTCCAGCGCAATTCCAGGGCGTTCAAAAGGGGCATGTGGACGCGTTGCAAGATACAGTCGGAGTGCGGCTTGCACACGATGTGGCACAAGACCGGCAATACCTTGCCGGTGATGGTCAACGGCCGGCAGATGGGTAGCAAAAAAGGTTCTGGTGCTGCACATCAACAAGAACTTCGACCAGCAGAGGACCAACTGGGTGATGCACCAGTACCACCTCGGGGACCTGGAGCAAGAGAAGGAGCGGGAGCTGGTCCTCTGCAAGATTTTCTACCAGACGAACACTAGGGCTAGGAGTAAAAAGATTATAAGTTAGTTTGGTAGTGGTAGTTGTACTACCTTGTCATCCGCAAGTTGGTATTGTTGTTAACGATCTTTTGGTATGAACTTGCATTTGCTTCCAACCATCATGCCGAGGGTCGACGTGGATATAAAGCTGAATCATTTGTTTCGAAACGAATTTTCAGGCACCTGATTTTTATTTGATGGGTAGCATAAGCACCCGCCATTCGAATTCCCAGTTCTCCAATTTTTTCGAAACAAGTGCATGCACTTATTATCACGATAAAAAACAATATCCGTGTTGCATCCCAGTTATCAGTCTGTACTTGCAGAATTCTCTCGTTTATTGAGCATGTATATTGTTTTTTCAGGTCGAGCAAGTTTCAACTGGGCTGTAGACTGCCCAGGGTTGGTTTTGTTTTTAATAGGCCCAACCCATGACGACAACGGGGCACAAAGATCCAGCAGGTATCTACTGGCCTCTGTCCCGCCAGCGTTAGTTATATTTTGTCTTACAACATCCGCAGGCAGTTTCTTTTACTGAATCAAACACACAGCCCAGTGATATTTTCCTCTTGAAACGCATGTCCTACATCCGTTTTCTAATCTCTACCTATAGTTTTACTAGTTCATATACACGTATCATTATATTGAAAACACATAAAATTCCCTTTTCATATATACATCCTTTTTTTTTCCCACCCAACGCTGATTTTTTTACCACTGGTTTTCCCTTAAACCAACTCAATTGTCCCACGTCTTATTTCCTTACAAAAACAAAACGATTTTTTTGGAAAATCAATAAGTTCTTAAAAAATGTTTATCATTTCGGGATTACAACAGTTCGGACTCCACCGAAATATGCAAAACAAGGTCGAAACTTTTTGACCGTGGTCCTGGGCTGAAAATGGGTTGTAATAAATTACTTAAGAATTAGCAAATGGGCTGCAAATTATAAAAAAAGCAAATGGGCTTTATGTTGTCTGCCACAAATTTGGAGGCTGACTTGTGGGCCTACTAAGTTCATGCGTACACAAGGTTTCTCAAAAAAGAAACTTAGTCAACAATCGACTCTACCAGCGTCAGACCGTTAGATGTCAATCTAATGGCAATCGTGCTTCTTCAGTCTCTGATCTTCCTACCCCAGCCGCCCAAACCAGCACCGTCGGAACCGCCTGCTCCTGCCTCCCGTGGCTGGTAGTGCTGCCGGGTAGGCCTCACGGCCCCATCATACTCGCATCCCTGGCCTATCAATCCCTCTACTCACCCACATCTCCTGTTATTTTCCGGCGACGGCAGCCAAACCAGTCAACCCTCGTACTCTCCACCGCGTGGGCAGCCACTGCCGTGTCTTCCCCGGATCCGTGCCGTTCCCTTCGTAGGCCTCGTTATCGTCCACCGCCCTGGTTCTCTCGGTGCGGCATGGTCAACGATGTCCATCCAACGGCCGTAGTGCTTCTTCAACCTCTGGTCTTCTTGCCCCAGCCACCCAAAGCAGCGCCGGTCGTGCCGCATGCTCCTGCCTCCCGTGGCCGGCTGTGCTGTCGCGGAGGCCTCACCGTCCCCATACTACTCCCACCGCTAGCCAGGCCATCCCTCCACTCACCCACTCCCCCTGTTATTCTGCGGCGACGGCAGCCTCACACCACAGCCGAACTAGTGAACCCTCGTGCTCCTCTCCGCGTGGGCATCCACTGCCGCGTCTTCCCCGGCTCCGCGTCGTCCCCTTCCTAGGCCTCGCTGTCGTCCACTGTCGTGGTGCTCTCGGCGCGGCGTGGTCAATGTGGTCAATGACCAACTTCCATCGGAAGAGTACTGTACGTGGAGAGGCTAACAGCTGGGTCCACGGCAGCCGCAAGGAAGTGCCTCCCTATTACACGCAAAATAATTATTCCTCCACCTGACAGCGGGCATCCACCGGACGTGCCACTCGTATTTCACGGAAAAAACGTTTCCCCCCTGACTGCTGGGACCCACCGGACGGGCCACCGTATTTCGCGAAAAAAAACATTTGCCCCTGACTGCTAGGACCCACCGGACGGACCATCGTATTTCGCGAAAAAAATGTTCCCCCCGCTGTCAGCTCGGACCCACCGGAAGTGCCTCCTTATTACACACAGAAAAATGAATACTTCCCCTACTAGCTGGGACCCACCATGGTGGGAGGCTGACTTGTGGGCCTACTAAGTTGACGGGGATGGAGGGCTTTGTCAACTTAGTCAATATGAACGATTCTAGCTCCAGTGACCGTACGATGTCCATCCAATGGCCGTCGTGCTTCTTCAATCTCTGCTCTTCCTGCTCCAGCCGCTCAAACAAGCGCCGACGGGACTGCCTACTCCCTCCTCCCTGCGGCCGGCTATGCAGCCGCGCAGGCCTCACCGCCCCACCATACTCCCATCGCTGGCCTAGCCATCCCTCTACTCACCCGCACCTGTTGTTTTTCTCCGGCGACGGCAGAAGAACTAGTAAACCCTCGTACAGTCGTACTCCCCTCCGCGTGGGAAACAACTGTCGAGTCTTCCCTGCCTCCGTGTCATTCCCTTCCTAGGCCTCGCCGTCGTTCACCGCCCTGGTGCTCTTGGTGCGGCCTGGTCAACGTGGTCAACGACCGACATGCATCTGAAGTGGACTGTACGTGGAGAGGCTGACAGCTGGGTCCACGGCCGCACGCAAGGAAATGCATCCTTATTACGTGCAAAATAATGATTCCTCCACCTGACATCAGGGACCCACTGAAATGGCCTCTGTATTTCGTGAAAAAAACGTTACCGCCGCTGACAGCTCGGACCCACCAGCTATATCTTCGCCCGCAAGGAAGTGCCTCCTTATTACGCACAAAAAAATGAATACTCCCCCTGTTAGCTGGGACTGAGTATAGTGGCAGGCTGACTTGTGGGCCTACTAAGTTGATGGGGACGGAGGGCTTTGCCAACTTAGTCAATATGGACGATTCTAGCTCCAGTGACCGTACGATGTCCATCCAACGGCCGTAGTGCTTCTTCAACCTCTGGTCTTCTTGCTCCAGCCGCCCAAACCAGCGCCGGTCGTGCCTCGTGCTTCTGCCTCCCATGGCCGTCTGTGATGCGACGGAGGCCTCACCGCCCCCTACTACTCCCACCGCTAGCCAGGACATCCCTCTACTCACCCGCACCCCCTGTTATTCTGCGGCGACGACAGCCTCACACCGTAGCGAACCAGTGAACCCTCGTACTCCTCTACACGTGGGCATCCACTACCGCGTCTTCCCCGACTCCGCGTCGTCCCCTTCCCAGGCCTCGCCGTCGTCCACCGCCCTGGTGCTCTTGGCGCGGCGTGGTCAACATGGTCAAGGAACGGCTTCCATCGGACGTGGATTGTACGTGGAGAGGCTGACAGCTGGGTCCATGGCCGCAGCAAGGAAGTGCCTCCTTATTACATGCAAAATAATTATTCCTCCACCTGACAGTGGGGACCCACCGTATTTCACGAAAAAAACGTTTCCCCCCTGACTGCTGGGACCCACCAGCTACACCTTCGCACGCAAGGAAGTGCGTCCCGGCAAAAAAACAAAACGATTCGCCCCCCTGACTGCTGGGACCCACCAGCTACATCTTCGCACACAAGGAAGTTCCTGACAGTCGGGACCCACCTGGTCGAAGCGTACATAGCGTTGTCATTCTAGTCACGAATGTGTACGTACATACTGGTCGATGTAGAGGCACGCACGTGTCGTACTAGAGGCGCGCACGTGTCATAGTAGAGGCGTGCGCGTGTCGTAGTAGAGGCACGCACGTAGCATGTACACGTACATACAACGGCCAGGGTGCAAGAAAGAAAATGCGGCCACGTATGCGTACATACGGGCGGGGTCTTGAACGCCTACTCATGCATGCATACGGCCAGGGCTATGTACATGGCTGGGTCGGAACGGAGAAACAGCATCGTCGTCGTGTTCATGGGGAGGAAACGGAAGCGTCGTGTTGATGAGGAAGCAACGGAATGCATCGTGTTCATGGGGAGGCAACGGAATGCGGCGTGTTCATCGGGAGGCAACGGAATGCGTGGGAGCCAACCGACTGGGTCGGAACGGAATGTGTGGTCGTGTTCATCGGGAGGGCTTGGACGGAACAGGCGATGGAAACGAGCCCCGGCGTACCGCAGAACGGAGGAAACGGACCTCCTACGGTCGAAACGGACCTCCTTCTGTCACTCTAGCAACCCATCATCTACTTATTACTCCCCAATGCCTTCCTCTGGGCCCAAACAATGGTGACGTGTCATGTAGTCGACGTTCACATAACAGCAGTAGAGGAGAGACAACATACATCTCATCAAAATATCAAACGAATACCAAATTCACATGACTACTAATAGCAAGACTTCTCCCATGTCCTCAGGAACAAAAGTAACTACTCACAAAGCATAAACATGTTCAGAATCAGAGGGGTATTAATATGCATATAGGATCTGAACATATGATCTTCCACCAATTAAACCAACTAGCATCAACTACAAAGAGTAATTAACACTACTAGCATCCTACTAGCACCAATCCCGGACTTGGAGACAAGAATTGGATACAAGAGATGAACTAGGGTTTTGAGAGGAGATGGTGCTGATGAAGATGTTGATGGAGATTGCCCTCTCCCGATGAGAGGAGTGTTGGTGATGACGATGGCGATGATTTCCCCCTCCGGGAGGGAAGTTTCCCCGGCAGAACAGCTCCGCCAGAGCCCTATATTGGTTCCGCCAAGGTTTCGCCTCGTGGCGGCAGAGTTTCGTCCGAGAAGATGGCTTGTTATTTTTTCCCATCGAAAGAATTAATATAGCAGAAGATGGTCACCAGAGGGCCACCAGGGGGCCCACGAGGTAGGGGGCGCGCCCCCCACCCTCGTGGGCAGGGTGTGGCCCCCCTGGTGAAGTTCTTGCTCTCAGTATTTTTTATATATTTGGAAAACGTCTTCCATGGAGTTTCAGGACTTTTGGAGCTGTGCAGAATATGTCTCTAATATTTGCTCCTTTCCCAGCCAGAATCCCAGCTGTCGGCATTCTCCCTCTTTATGTAAACCTTGTAAAATAAGAGAGAATAGACATAAGTATTGTGACATAATGTGTAATAACAGCCCATAATGCAATAAATATTGATATAAAAGCATGATGCAAAATGGACGTATCAGGCCCAAACCTGGGTAACACATCATGTCCCCAACCTCCTGTTACCATCAACCTTAGACGCATAGTTTGGGACCCCCTACCCGAGATCCACCGGTTTTGACACCGACATTGGTGCTTTCATTGAGAGTTCTGCTGCATCGTCACCAGAAGGTTCAATGGCTCCATCATTCATCTACAACAAAGCTGCCCTGGGTGAGGTTTTCCTCCCCGGCCAGATCTTTGTGTTCGGCGGCTTCGCACTGCGGGCCAACTCGCTTGGCCATCTAGAGCAGATTGACAACTACGCCCCAGGTCACCAGATTAGTTTTGGAAATCTGGAGTATGTCGCTGATATCCGAGGAGACTTGATCTTCCAAGGATTCGCGCCCTCAATCTCCGCTCTGGCCTTAGATCCAGAGCATATGGCCATGTCCGAAGACAGGCTCCCTGAGCTCGCTGGACTATCTGCGACCACTAAGCCCATTGTGGGAGAGCTAGGGGAAGTAGTGTCACTGGCAGCCATCATGGAGCCAGACCCTTCTCCAGACACTGGCTCCGAATCCTCCGAGTCAGAATCGTGCGAGTTCGGCCAAGGAGTCTCCCTCTCGCCTTACTCCACGGGCTCTCTTCTCTCGGCCCAAGCCTCGCCGTTAAATGAAGCTCCGGACTTAATGCGACCCCTTGTCATTACAGAGGAGCAACGTCCCAACTATGCCCAGCCCGGACTAGGGGCTAAGAGTAGGGAATTTTATGTCCCACCCACCACCCACTTCATAGCCACTTTCGAGGACTTAACAGACGTGCTCGATGACGACTTCGAAAACATCAACGGTATGGACGACGGTGCCGGAGAAGAGGAGGCCCAAAACCCGCCGTTTACCGGATGTTGGACGGCCGCGTCTTCGTATGACGTGTACATGGTGGATTCACCCAAAGAAGCTAATGGTGATGACAAAGAAGACCCAGTCGAGGATAAACCTCCTGAGATACAGCCAAAGCACCGACGACAGCGACGCCGCTCTAAGTCACGCCGTGGAAAAGACAGCAATACCGGCATAGGACAAAACAATACTCCAGACGATGCCGAGGACAACGAAGACCCTGTTGAGCCAACCTCCGGACAAGACGAACCGGAAGATGGGCGAGTCAGCCCTGATGAACAGGTTGTAAATGAAGACTCGGAGGACAGTAACTATCTTCCGCTCTCTGAGGATGAGTTGAGCCTTGGCAACGAGTATTTTATCATGGCTGAGGAACCTCTCGAGCAGGAGCGCTTTAAGCACCGGCTAATAGCCACTGCAAGGAGCCTGAAAAAGAAGCACCAGCAGCTTCAAGCTGATCAACTTCTGCTAAATGATAGATGGACTAATGTCCTGGCAGCCGAGGAATACGGCCTCGAGCGCCCAACCAAAAGTTACCCAAAGCGCAAATTGCTACCTCAATTCGATGACGAGGCACTTGAGCCCGTAGCATCAGCGCGTAATGCGGCTGATCGACCACCATGTGGCCGGGATAAAGCGACAACTCAAGCCGAACACCAGCCCGTCCCACCTTGCCGTAAAGGCAGAGATAGAACAGCTTGGGAATATAAATATGACCTACGGCAGGACCTGGACAGTAGAGCATTACAAACTAGATCGATCTATGGATCGCGGGGGCGCGCCTCGACACGTGACGACAACCATCTAGCCGAACGTGACAAGCATAATCACGCCCGGACCGAAAACCATAGACAAACTCCATCCGAGCTACGTCGTGACGTGGCCGGATACAGAGGCACCGCACACCCCCTTTGCTTCACTGATGAAGTAATGGAGCATGAATTCCCAGAAGGGTTTAAACCCGTGAACATCGAATCATATGGTGGGACAACAGACCCCGCGGTATGGATCGAAGATTTTCTTCTCCATATTCATATGGCCCACGGTGATGATCTCCATGCCATCAAATACCTCCCACTAAAACTCAAGGGGCCAGCTCGGCACTGGTTGAACAGCCTGCCTGAAAATTCCATTGGCAGCTGGGAGGACTTGGAAGACGCCTTCTGATATAACTTCCAAGGTACATATGTCCGGCCTCCGGATGCCGATGATCTAAGTCACATTATCCAGCAGCCCGGGGAGTCATCCAGGAAGCTCTGGAGTAGTTTCTTAATTAAAAAGAACCAAATTGTCGATTGTCCATACGCGGAAGCCCTTGCGTCCTTTAAACATAGCGTCCGAGACGGGTGGCTCGCCCACCACCTCGGTCAAGAAAAACTAAAATCCATGGCAGCCCTTACTGCTCTGATGACCCGCTTTTGCGCGGGAGAAGATAGCTGGCTCACTCGTAGAATCAACAGTACCAGTGATCCGGGCACTTCCAAAGTTCGAGACGGCAACGGTAAGCCACGATGCAATAAACACAAGCGTTGAAATAATAATGAAGGAATACAAGACACGGCGGTCAATGCCGGATTCAGCGGCTCCAAACCCGGTCAAAGAAAAAAGCCATTCAAGGCAAACAGAGACGGACCATCCAATTTAGACAAGATACTGGATCGGCCCTGCCAAATTCATGGCACCCCCGATAAACCAGCCAGTCATACCAACAGAAGCCGTTGGGTCTTCAAACAAGCCGACAAGCTTAATGCCGAACACAAGGGGAAGGGGCCGCCCAGTGACAACGACGACGAAGAGACTCTCCAACCAAATACCGGGGGTCAGAAGCAATTTCCCCCTGAAGTAAAAATAGTAAACATGGTATACGTGACACACATCCCTACAGGGAAGCACAAACGCGCACTACGCGACGCCTACGGCATAGAGCCGGTCGCCCCAAAATTTAGCCAATGGGCAGCCTGCCCAATCACTTTTGAACGCAAAGACCACCCAGCTAGTATCTGTCACGAAGGTTCGGTAGCTCTGGTCCTCGACCCAATTATCGACGGGTTCCATCTCACGAAAGTCCTTACGGACGGCGGCAGTAGCCTTAATCTACTCTACCAAGACACTGTCCGCAAAATGGGCATTGATCCTTCAAGAATCAAGCCCACCACAACCACCTTCAAGGGAGCAGTACCCGACATAGAAGCTCACTTCACGGGTCCAATTACATTGCAAGTCGTTTTCGGCTCACCGAACAACTTTCAAAGCGAAGGCTTGACCTTTGATATTGTCCCGTTTCGCAGTAGCTACCATGCACTTCTCGGACGTACCACTTTTGCTTGTTTTAATGCGGTCCCACATTACGCCTATCTAAATCTTAAGATGCCCGGTCCACGTGGCGTCATCAAGATAAACGAAAACACGGAACGCTCCCTCTGTACAGAGGAGCATATTACGGCTATTGCAGCCGAAGTACAAAACGGCGTCATCAAGTCGCGTATCTCATCGGCCATCAAGTAACCGGTCTCTATTAAACATGACCAATCAATCTCAGAGCTGGATTAGCAGTTCAGCCTCCGTCATTTGCCTCATATAACCGCGAAGTTTGTACCACGCATACATAATTATGCACTTAAAATACCCTTGTCATCGGCAGAGGCACAATACGGACAGGCCTATAATGCGGTCCGCACTCCCATAGCCCTTTTCCCCCTTTTCTAACTATTTTTTATTTTTTACCACAGGTGACTCAAAGCTTGGTCATCCTACAGACTCCTTCTGAGTTCGGCTTCGTATAGATAACCAAAGGCTTTTCCTGCCAAGGAGTCCTTTCGCCGAGGCAAGGCAACGCACACGTGCGACAGGAGGTCCAAATGATTTTTTGTAGACCGCACTCTTTATTTCAAACTTGTAAAGTGCCTTTTTCCTCAGCCTTCGACCGCCAGCATGTTAAACAGTCCGGGTAGTGGCGTTATAATCTGAAAGATGGCGTTTGATGTGTCAATTAGATTCCAGTGAACATAGTCTGTATTCAGTATTTGCTTTTTCTAAGAACTGAATTTTTCTTCTTTGGTTGTTTCACGCACGCACCTCGGCACAAATTGTCAGGGGCTCGATATGGCAACATATGAGTTGCCGACAAGTCCGAGCAGCTTTATAGCATACTTCGGCGTCACGAGTTTGGCCTTATATGCATCAGCTCTGAATCATGTCTTTGGTCAATAGTTGGGTTGCCCGACTCCTGTGCTTACTACCTTATCTTCCGTCCTATCGGCTAAGGTAGTAAAGGGAGAACTACTGCAATTTTGTTTCCGGTTCATCTGGTCAAGCACCTCAGTAGAGAAAGCCGAAAACTGATTGTCATGATGCGGCGAGAGCTGGTCAACCACTCGATGACTTATCAGAATCTTTCACGATTCCTTTCGTATTACACGAAGGACCATTCTTCTAATCACCTATGTAACGCACCGTATTCGGATAACCGCGTACATACCAGGGGCTATATCGTAGACCCACCATCAAAATCCTATGGCTAAGTGAAAGTGTTACAGCCCTATAGTCCATTGCCTAGTTCGCTGCATTGACACCTCCTTCATGGACCAAGACATTGGGTCAAGAGTGATCAAGTGCTTTTACGAACACCTCCGTATTATATGCGAGGGGGCCGAAGCCGACAACTAGTAAACTTTCAGATTATACAAAAAACGGCCGCACAGGAGGAACCAAAACTTTCAGGCCAAAAACATAGCCTATAATAAATCATTGTTTTTACAATTTCGGTACAATCACTCAAATATCATATCCTTCGAGCACTGACCCTCTATCAAGCGAGCGCCCTCTAGGACATCCTCAAAAAAATGCTCCGGCGTGTGATGGTCCTTGCCCCGGGGTGGACTCTTAGCTGCAATATCGATGGCCTTCATCTTCGCCCAGTACGTCTTGATGCGGGCAAGGGCCATCCGTGCACCTTCAATGCACGTTGACCGCTTAACGGCGTCGATACGCGACACCACATCAACAAGTTGCTGCACCAAACTGAAATAACTATTCGAAATTGGCTCAGTCGGCAACAGCCGGACAACGACGTCCTTCATGACAGATCCAGATATTTTGTGGAGCTCTGCCCACTGGGCCATCTATTCGTTCAGCAACAGCGGACGCTTTGGCATGCTGAATTGCGACCAGAAAAGCTTCTCCGTTGCATGTCCTTCTTGCGCTTGGAAAAACTGCGCCGCATCGGAGACACTCTTCGGCAAGTCCAAGAATGCGTCTGGAGAACTCCACATTTGATTAAGTGGGGCATACTTCGGATCGCGGAACTTAGCCTGTAATAAGAAGGGCTTACCAGCCGCTATCTCCCCAGCTTGCCGGATCTCCTCCCGAGCAGCTCTAGACTCGGATTGTGCTTCTCTCGCCTCTTGTAAGGCCTTGTCGAGATCGGCCATTTTGATTTTGTTTTCCTTCTCGGGGAATTCACATCGGACAGTGGCATCCTTTAGCTCACGCGTCATGGTAGATATTCTCTCCTCGCACAGGCGCCGAGCAGTCTATTCGGCCTTTAACTCAGCGGCTGCCTTCTTGGCAACCACGCTTAGCATCATTGAATTTTGAAAATGAGAGAAAGTTAAATGGGTAGACTTCTTATACCATCAACATTGGGTTATGCACAAACATTTGATTTGTGAAGGCATTTCAGGTTGTAGTTGGAAAGAATCATCTATCTTCTTTTTCTTCTTTGTTTTTGCTTTCTTCAAGCCACCAATGGGCCTTGCTGATCCTCGTGCAGTCTTCTCCTTGACCTTCATATCTTTCGGCCTTTCAAGCCCCTCATTATGTTTTAAAACTCTACTAGAGTCAATGTTCGTACCTGCAACCATAAAGTTAAATGTAAGTCTTAGTTTGAAAATACTGTGTGCGACTAGTAGCATAGTATAACTTGTATGCATATACCTTGTGAAACTGAGGAGTTACCCAAATTCGAGCTTGGATCTGGATCAGTTCTAATTTTCAACTGTTTTTCCACATCTCGTGCTAGCTGCTCCGCGCATTTAGCAGCCATATCATATGTTTCATCTGACTCTACGGCGCAAGCAGTTATCTGGATAAACATTCTGCACAAGTCCTTGTAGAAGGACTTGGCTATGTATAAAGTCAATCATGTGGTGTCTATGTAATGGTTAGGTTATGTTAATATGAATTAGATACCGTGTGTTCTGGCCGTCGGCCATTATTCGAGTTTAGAGAAACCTCGTCAAAAATCTCTACTAGCGTGTGAGTTCTTGCGACGCAACGTGTATGAGAATACAAGCTGAGCCTATATGGTTCGTCCACTTTATTCCTTTAGATCGAGGGGTTGGCGTGTTGTTTTTGCGGAGTTTATGAATTTCTTCACAAACCCGCAATGAGTTCTTGCTGCGATGGATTTTTGTGCCGTGAAAGATCGGGCCAACAACGGACCGACCATCGTCTCGAGGTTCGTTTTACATCATGACGGGGTTCCGATGCCATGGAGGCTCTTCGAGGACGAGGAAGCAGACGGCGACGACGGCTTTGAGGCTGGCGGGGGCGCCGTCTCCGCGTGCGGTGGTTGTGGTGAACGCCGTGGGCTCCAATGCGGCAGCAGTTGTCTCCATCCCCTACAGGCAATTCCCCCTGATTTTCACCCCTTGAAATTGCCATGATTATCCCAGGGAGAGGCACAACCTTTTTTTTGTGAAATTCATACAGATCACTTTGTGTATACTTTGCAGATTGCTTGGCAATTTTTGTATCTATTGATGTTATTGCCATAGCAGGTTAGTTTCCAATGCTTGCCAGATGAATTACCTATATATTTTAGTCCAACAATTCAGTGTGCTCTTAATGCTTTGGTGTCTTTGGTTTAATCGCAAAGTGTGTAGACTTGGTATTGGTTCTGTCAAAATGAATACGACAATAACTTGGTTGGAAAAGAAACTACAACATAGCAGTGGACACTCAGGGAATATGAATGCACAAAAGGAAAATATGGCAATAGAGGTACAACGCACGGGCAAAAATTCTAGGTAGATAGGAGGAACAGATGAACTTTGTTGGACCCTTGTTAGTGTTTTTTTGGTAGTTAGTAACTTAGTGCGTTTGACTCTCTCTTTTATACCATGTGAGTCATATGAGTGGGGAAGCAGTGGTTTGAAGGCATTTACAGTAGCTTAGGTTGCAATCTATGACAGTCTCTTAAGAAACGGCTCAACCCTGATGGATTTGTTTCGACAGTGAAATGCATCCTACTTGATCAAAATTTAGACTACCTGACTGTAAAACATTGACCTTCTTCATTGCTAATTCAAACTGTATGCTTGTCTCACCTCACAGATCAAGATCCGTGGCTTCTTCTAGGTCGTGTCACCTCACCGTGTACGAGGGTTAACTCCACATGAATGTCTCCTCGAGTAAGCAGCACCACCTCCATGGTTGTTTCAATTTTCATATTCTATTTTTGTGTGTGCTGATGTTGAATTCTTTTCTCCATTGCTGACGAGCTACCCACGAATGGATTTGATCTCGACGCATGGCTCTGTAGCACCGACTACCATCCACCACGGCTATGGATCATGTGACGTGGGGCCTAGAACAGATGGATGCAGAAGCCATTTCGCCATGGTCATCACCAGTCGTTCATCCCTCAACACCAAGCGGTTGGACCGAGAACACTGCCAACCATTTTGGTGAGCAAGAATCAATCTCCCACTATGTGCTTAGGCCTCCATTAGGAGTAGAGATTTGTATTAGGAATCAATCTCCTTGTAACATCTGCATATACTTCAGCTAAAAATAAGCACATGCTTTGTATTATGTGCTCTATTTTGAGAATGTAGATTCATTTTAGTTATGTTTTTCATTTTTTAGTAATGTTAGAAGTACTTTGTACTTAGTATTTTATGTTTGTTGTGTGTATTTTTCAAGAGAGCCAATTTACTTAAGCAGTACAATCACTTTTTCTTCTTAAGGATTTACTAGTACAAATGCCCGTGCGTTGCAACGGGCAAAAAAATCGCAAAACCTGCTACACATGCCATTACTCACATTTCTTATATCCATTTATGATCAATGTAGTAATAAATTTAAATTGATTATCATTTTTCGAAGCATGAATTTTGGACATCAAGAAATCACCCTGATGTCCTTCATTTAATGGAAGAGTAGTGGTGCATGGATTAGTCTGATGCAACATGTTTTGAAAACTGTATGATGCAACATGTGAAAAAGAAATATCAGATGTTCCTTCCCACAGTAAGCATTACTCAAGACCTACACAAATCCATACGCTCTATTTCAACACACGTCCATTTGTATTGCCGCTTATTATTGCCCTTGCCGCTCATGGCTTTCGAAACGTTCCGCACGGCTAAGCTTAGCACTCGCTCGACCTTGTCGGAGCGTCCACGTCGTCCGCCGGTCAACCACATCGGCGTATTAACCCTGCGAGCTCTTTCTCAAACCTCCTCTGCTAGTTTCGGCGGCTCCTAATGGCTGTTCCAAACAATACATAATTATAATCTAAATTATGTTGCATTTATTTTTTATTTTGAGTGCCTTTTATCAATATGGATTTAAAATTAATGTTAAAGTTATTTAAAAATCCATAATAATTTATAATCAAATAATTTCTCCACCGTACAAAATCTAAAATAAATATTTTACACTTACACTTTGAAAGATTAAACTAAAGCATTAAGTATATGCTGGTCACCTTAAATTCAACCAGAATATTGTTTTCAAAGTCAAGTAATTCTAATATTTTTAGAACAATAGTAGCTTAATTTTGAGTTAAAATAAGTAGGATATTTTTTTCAGTATTTATAAGAGAATTCGTGTACTGCTGGCTGCTGCTGATTTACACGGTGATCACTCATGGTATCGATGTATATATCTGTAGTTAATCTATATTAGCGCGTGCACACATTTACCTTGGGTGTTTCCTCATGGCACCGTACCTGGTGGAGGTAGACCTGGACTGCGTTGAGGTAGAGCATCGTCGCCGTCAAACATAGATGACAATCAGAGCAGTGGAATTACATATGCCTGGGAGGCTGGGAGAAAGACATCCATTGTAGAGTGAAATCTCCTTTTGTTTTTATCTGACAGTAAGAAACAGTGGGGAATGCTGACAATCACACAAAAAAGAGCAAAACCATATTGCATACCTGAGTGTCTGGATGTGACCACGAATTACAAATCAGGGTGGATGATCATGTAGGTTCTCATTCACAAATCAGCATGGTGCGAAAAGCAGAATGAGATAAAGCCTGGAAATAGGAAATATCCGACCAACAAGGAGCGGTCATTACTTTGCTACTGGCTTTGCATACATAACTGAAAGTGGGATCGGTATTACTTAAATGCTGAAAAAAATCTTCTGACAATAGCAGTCATCAAGAAAACATGAACAATTTGTGCATAACTTGGCTATTAGCCTTGGTATGAATTGATTAAAAGTGTTATTAGTAAGACAATTATATTATCAAAAACTCAAAGCTTTTACAAAATAATGGCAAAACTGCGTACACAAAAGACAACTTTCATAACCAGATATACTACACAAAAGACAACTTTCAGAACCAGATATACTATCTAATTGACTTGATTTCCTATGCTTCAACATCATGGACGTAGGGATGGACTCGTACGCATCTAGCCTGCAATCTGCACTTTGCGCAACGCCATTGGCAGCGACACCGGAGCGAACCGCTGTGCAACTTCTCGTCGGCTCTCTTCTTCTATGTCGGCTCTCTTCTTCTATGTCCCAGCTCATGACAACTTGTAGAAGGAATGCTACATCCGTTTTTCCACAACCTAGAATGAAAAATCTTGGTAGCAAAGGAAATGTCGAGGAATGAGAAAGACCACATGTCTCTGTCTAAATGGCATAGTTAGTATTACAATAAACAAACCAGCACCAGCTGCCCTAACTGGACCTTCAAATCAAGACCTAGTTTAATCTGATCGTGCCAAACTAATCAGTCAATTCATGGAACATATAGTCAATTTTCTATAAGGAAACATATAGTTAGATTGTCCGCTCAAGATCGAATACTGCAGTTTGAAGGGACTATCCAATCTACATAAATCATGAACACGTTTTCTACATTTCCTAACTAAAACAACAATGTCTGACCATTGGCTTACGCATACTGTAATACAAATTGCAAACTGCTGACAAGTGTTGACCTGTCATTGGTTTTTGATGACCATATAATATTACTTTGGTGAAAAGAAAATTTCAGTCACAGTGATAGCTCCAGCCTCCAGCCAACAACCAAAAAAGTAGTCTCATTGGTTATAAACATCGAGCAGTCCAAAAAGTTGTCGGCTCCAGAGCAGTACGGAACATCATCATAATCAGATATATCCCGAGAATACTAAAGGTCCAGATGGGATCGAGAGGAAGGGTCGTGCAGGTGGTTGGGTGTGTTTTTCTTTTCTCTCGCATGTACCGCTTCTGGTTCACTTAACATGAGGACTGCGGGTCGACGCGTGCGTTGCGGCGGGAAAACACAACGCCCAAGGTGTGAGAACAAATATGATAAAGACAGAAGTACCCTCAGGAATTCTTGAGCCGAATCTTAGCAAGCCTATCTTTCAACATGGCATTGTCAAGAGATTTGGGTCTAGGGTTCATCCGGAGTGAGGTTATATGTGGATTTGGGCTGGGTTTCAGGGATGCCGACTCGGATATAATTTACCATTTTGTGGAGGAAATGTTCCTAAAAGAAGTCTGATATTTCTTGAGTCGAAACAGATAATTCTCAAATATTTCAGATATCATTAACATACATGTGATTGCAGGAACAGGGTGGGATTTTTTAACCAAAATCAAGCTTGCTCAAATCCCTATTTGATTTGAAAATTTAACTCAAGCCTTGCATAATCACGAGTTTAACTCTCAGATATGCAAGTAGAAGAAAACTTAGACAAACCTTGCAGCGGGCATCCTATTTGAGAAAGTCCTGCCGTGGCGAACCTGAGACTCACACAGACTGATGAGCTCATTTAGTTCAAGAGGTAAATCACCATAAAGTCTGTTTCTTTTAAGAAAGCTGCAATTCAAATAGTAAGGTCAGTCAAGTTTTGAAGTTAAACAGAAATGAAAAAGAAACATATACTCCCTCTGTTCACTTATATAAGACGTTTTAGTAAATTCAGACAGTGTACTAAACAGTTCAAACTCAGCTGTCTGAAACGCCTTATAAAAACGAACGGAGGGAGTATCAAAGTTCGCACGCACATAAATTCCAGGGATAAAATGTTTATTAGCTCTGATGGAATTGGTCCATTGAAGTTATTGTACCCCAGATCCAACACCTTCAGCTCTCGTAAATCTCCCATCTCTCTAGGGATAATACCATAGAACAAGTTCCTGTGCAGTACACTATGGATGGAAGGAAAATAGATCAGAAAATTTTGAAGGGCGAACATCATTTCACAAGTACATAAGATACAAAAAATAATATCTGTAGACATAAGATGCTTTCTTGGTGAGTGCCTGAATGGGCATACATAATTCAACAGATAGATTTACTATGGTATTAACAATAGGAAAACTACATAAAGCACTGGGTGGTATTTGAATTTGATCCATGCAAAATTGTATTCTCAAAAGTCCCGTAGATCCAAGAAGAAACACCTGTCTTGTATCCAACTACACTCCAAGAAAGAACATACACCAAGTTGATTGATGTGCCTTAATTGACAGCTCAAAAGCTGAGGTCATAAGCCTCATCAGGAAAACATACACACTACGAAGTTTCAGCTTTACTACTGTGCTCAACATGATAGCCTATATCGAAGTGCAAAATGACTCTTATTCAGTTGGTAGTTTCAGAAATACCAAATACTATCTTATGGTTGAAAGCGTGAAACATGTTATGTCAAAACCAAAGTGTTCAGAAACAAACGTCACCAGAGGAACTATAGAATATGCTTATAGAAAATGCATATTAGTAAGCTGTCCAACCTCAGGAGATAACATTCCCTTCAGACCAAGATTTGACAAGTTCCTACGAAACAAAGGTAACCACAAATTAGGCAAAAACATCAAAATACATATTATCAATCAGAGCATAGGGAAATGTTGCAAACATAACACATGGTAGAAAACAATGTAAACAGAGCAAACATAGCTGCATAAGATGGGCATCCTATACTGAACAGTTCATGCATGTCAGGGGAACTGGATGTTTAACAAGATATCCCCAACACTGATGCTCCACATAAAACAAAATTAAGATTTGTATCAATCAAGGGGTTCTTAACAACTCAAAATCAGCACCAAAGGAATTGGCAGTATCGAATGAGCCAAGTCTCTTTTTGAAATCCGAAGCCTCCCCCTCCTCCTCCCTCCTCTCTCCGTCCACCGTCTTCTCCTTCAATCACCGCATCCCCGGCGACCCCAAGAATCCGAGGCATGATCCCCCCGAATTGCACCCCAATATTCCTCGCCCCAAATCCCCATGAATCTTGCACCGCATCAAGGGACACAAGAATCACGAATCCACAAGTATATTCATCAACAATCCGGGAAGAAACCCCCAGCCCCAGTGGTCTGGGCATGGACACGAACCCGCTGCTCCCCACCACCGCGTGGCTGCCCCTCCACCCATTGCCGGAACACACGCTGGTCTCCAACTTCGATGCGCCACCCTCATCGCGCTGCCCGTCCCCGACATCCTCCTACAAGGACAACCTCATCTTCAGGCCTCATCACCCATCGCCTCCTCCCCCGCTGCCGCCGCACCACTACCGCCGTGACTTCGATCCAAATCAGAGGCACATGAGCAGGAGGAGTCCGGCCGGCGGCGGCGGATGGCCGGAGAAGTAGATCAGCCGCCGCGTAGATCGGCGGCAGCGGCGGCATCGTACCCATACGCATCGAACGAGCCCGTGCCCGTATGTGCTGCCCGCTAGTGTTTCCTTTTTTTTCTCAGATTAGACATTTTAAAAAGGACTGCGAGTTGAGCCAGCGCCAGCATACAACCGCCCACCTGGATTCTCTCTCGACAATCAACAATCAACACTGAATTCAGCAACCAACATGAATCAAGTCCATGATGGTGAGTTCAGCAGCACATATAACAACTAACAAGAATTACTCAACAACCAAGAACCATCAATCAAATTCAGCAGCACATACAGATGCCTGACCCACGTCCCTCCTGCTTGCAAGTCCATTACGAGTGGTGAATCATGAAAAAAAGAGAAAATGTTGCATCAGAGCAGAGTGGAAGGGAAGGATGGGGGGTTTGAGGAGTTACCATCCCCTGTCGCGGGAGAGGAAGCTGCGTTCTTGTAGGTGCTGAATATGGCGCCGAGGAAGACGGGCACGAGCAGAGGTGTGGAGGAAGACGAGCAGGAGCGTCCGCTAGGGTTCGGAGCCGCCGTCGTCACTGACAACTGCGAGGAGCTCGTGGTGGAGCCAGTGACCCGGCTGCGGCGGGAACGCCATGGCCGACATGCCTCCTCTCTTCTGAAGGCTGCGTCTGCGCGCTCGCACCGCCGTGGCCATGGATCCGCGGATCCTGCCGCCGTGGTCGCTGCGAGGAGGTCGAGCTGGAACCCCACGGGCTTGGTCTAGATACAGCCATGTTGGGAGCACCATGGCCTCCCTTCTCGATATGGGGGAAGGGAAGGGAAGGGAGAGGAGGGGGAGGTCGCCGGTGCGGGGAGGGCGGAGGCCGGCGGTGGGGTCGCGGAGTCGCCTGATGCAGCCGGGGTCGAGGGGGATTTTGAGCACGCTCGCCTAAAGACAGAGGAGACCGGAAGTTGCGTCCATCCGGATCCTGTGAACGAGGGATTCGTTTTTTACCGTACAATAAGAGCCAGGTAGGGAGAGAAATGACCAGAGTTACCAAACTTGTCTGTTTCTTGTCGTAAATGATCAGGAGTACATGTCCTTTAGTGGTTGTTTGGATAGCGGGGATTATCGTTGGATTTTCAGAAAACAAGTTTTCAGCTGATTTTTAGTAAAACGGGTATTACTCTCTTTTTTGTGCAAACCCTGTTTAAGAAAAACTTTGTTTGGGCTACGAGAGGGTGAAACCAGCGAGCGCAGTTCCTTGTTTGTTTTGGAGACCGATTCAACTGATGAGTTGGTTGAGGAAGGAGCGGAGAGAAGAAATTCTGTTACGTCAAGTTTTCTTTAATCCCGTTTTCACAAAAACGAGTAATATTTTTTTTTTGAGGAAAGGCCATCATGGCTAGCTTTATTAAAAAATTAAACAGGGATTACATCGTCCACAAGGTTTGGAACTAGGCAGCCCGGAGGTTCCCCCATCCAACAACTAGAAATCTTATTACAAAAACCATGATTAGCTAGCATATGCGTCGCTTGATTAGAAGAACGATAACAATGTTTAAATTTGACCTTCCCGATTGACGAAGACACGTCCACACATTCCGCAAAGATCGCCGCCGCAGCATCCCACCATCTTGTCTGTCCAGTACAATAATCAATTACCGTCAAGGAGTCAGACTCAGCTTCCACTCGAGAGAACCCCAGAGAATTTGCAAAGATTAGTCCATTACGCATAGCCATAGCCTCCGTTGTCACCACATCTGCTACGTAAGGTATAAACCGATATTGTGCCGCCAAAAAATTACCATTACTGTCTCTAAGAACAGCTGCAATGGCTCCTGCACCCTCATCCATATGGAAAGAGGCATCCACGTTTAGCTTCACAAACTTGGGTTCCGGCTTGCTCCATTTATGTTCATGTACAACGCGAATTTTTAAGTTGGCTTGATGAAAATTATTTGCAATTGCCAGGACCGAAATAGGCCATCTCGAGGGAGGTGGCGGTGATCCATCATGGGTGAGTTGACGGCGCACCCACCATAAGTACCAAGCCCCAACCGCTATCACCTGCTTTACATGCAAATTAGGCTTTATAGGGATCGGTCTGGAGTCTGCTAGGATCAGGTGTTCGAGTATGATTGAACCAGAGCGATCAATTAACTTCGCTTCTTCAACAATATCCAGTATACCCAGTCGAAGCCATAATTCCTTTGCCTGTGTACAGTCAAAAAGCAGATGGCGTACATCTTTTGCGTCCTGGTGACAAATCGGACATGAGCCATTGGTACCCACATGTCTATTAGTGAGTATGGATCTTAGGGGGATAATTCCATGAAGTGCACGCCAGCAAAAAATCTGAATCTTACGTGGAACCTGCAGTTTCCACAGTGTAGGCCATACTTCTGATAAGTTTGATCCAGCTGGGCGTGCCAATACATTTGCATGCGCCTGAAAAGATTGAATCCATTGTAAGCGGTACGCCGAACGAACTGAAAAAATACCTCTTCGATCTGGGCTCCAGGCAATAAAATCATCAAATGCATTATGATTAATTGGGATTTGCATGATCCTTATGGCGTCGACAGGATTAAAAATAGAACGGATCAGGGGCTCGTCCCATGCTCCCGTATGAGGGTCAATGAGATCACTGACGACCGAGAGAATAGTTTGACCTCGGTTTGAGATAACCTTCCTATCTTGTTTTTGATAAAACACAGTTTTCCAGCTTTGTGAAAACAGAATTATTCTTATCCACGTTTTTGTTGGAGGACCCAAACAAGGTTTTAATCTGTTAGGCGGTTACACGGATTCATGGAAAACCTGTTCGGCTAATCTTACGTATCCAAACAAGGCCTTAAGAAGAATAGTCTGGTAGAGATATATTTTCACACGAAGGAAATTAGAAATAAAGAGAACAAAAAGAGCAGTTCATATAGAATAGTAGTTTTTCAACCAATTTAAGAGCCAAGAAGGCAATCATCTATTTATCACACCCAACAAAGTTTATATTAATTAGCAAAAGGCAGATACAATATCTTAATTGTTATGTATCACATCATCCATACATAGCGGATCACTTTGCTATGACTACAAAAGTTATACATGGTTGGCTGATTGAACATCACCGAACCAATTCAAGGGAGGTTTTCAGGGTAGTTGACACATATTTTAGAAGTTCTAAATTAGGTTCGTCTTTGCAAGCATCAAGGATGTCTAAATTTCATTATATGCCTACTATTTGTGTTAAACTTATCTTATGATGTGTTTAAGTGTGTGCATTTAATCAAAAATCTGGACTACATAGGTGGGTGCACCTTCCATTCATTCAGTTGGGATATTATTGGTAGTAGATATACAAGTTGGAGTATTACATATCCATTGTGAATAATTTTAGATTATTCCATCGAAGCATTTTCTCCTTATGCAATTTTTATTACATGAAATGACTCAATATTATGACTGCCATGATATATTTCTTCAGAAGTGTATGTTTATTTATTTGTTTTCTGGCACGTTCAGAATTGCATGCATGGTTTTATTGCTATAAAATAGAAAATTAAGTGTTCAGAATTGCATGCATACTTTTGTAGGTGAACATACAGAAAATTCAAGATAAAGCATGCTATAAATTATCAAATCTAATGGTGAGATTTCATTAAGAAAAAAGTTTGCTTGGCCATGCAAATTTAGGCAGTGAACTATGTTCATCACTTAAAAAGTTAGGGGTATGTCACACTTGCAATGTCCAGAATAGGCTCTTAGCCTAAAATCTCTCAATGGTCTGTTTTTCTTCAGTTGCAGCCCACCTAATAGGACCGCTGATTAGATCTACGATCAATTGTAGTGACTATGAGATTTTTATAAGGTGGCACTATCTCCGTTGTTGTTCTTCATTTGCAGTTTGATAGTATACCTAAACCAAACATGATCCTAATCCAATAACTATTACACTTTTATAGGAGAAAGACCCAGAGATGTTCATACCTAGAGGAACTCACCTTCTTGATGTTCCTTGCTTACACAAGGTACTCCTTGGGAATTAATAAAATGTAAAGTAATAAATTAAATATAATTAATTAAGTGCAATTTAAAACCCAACATATTTTTTGGATATATCATTATTCATACACTTGAACATTCAAACTGCGGTATTCATCCTCGGCGTGTAAGCTTCTAATTAGAAGTAGTCAATTAAGGAAGAGCAGCAAACCAAATCATAGCATTCAACAACATTTCCCTAATAGTCAGTACTACACAAGTCTAGATGAAAAGCTAATCCAGCAATAAATTTGTTGGTACGTTCAAGTACATTAGCAAAGAACCATCACGAACACTAATTAGGTTTTGCCTAATCAAGAATTGACACTTACATTAGAAAATTGTTCCCACGCAATCAGAAGCGATGCATATTGAAACCAAGTACATGTGTGTCATTCCCAAAACCCACATATACATCATAAGTAGCATTGACATACGTGGGTGAGATCCAACTTATGAATTACTGTCTTCAAACTATTGTGAACTTATTTTTAGACGAAGGATGGAAAAAATAGGGCGATGTGGATGACGGAGGAAAGTAAATTGATGGATGAAAAAACGTTACTCTTACAACGTGGGGTTACACAAAAACATATGACACATAGACAACCAAGCCTATGCACATAATATACCGGTGACTACTACAAGACCCAGCTTGAGAAGCCAAAACTATCGTGGTTAATTACGTCTATGTTATTAATAGACGATAAAAGAATTTGTGAGTGTACATGTGGTCTACAACTGATATCTAGCCTGCTATGTACGAGAGTAATACAACATGGTTAACAGGAAACATGGCAGAGCAATACAACTTACTTTAATGCCTCATCTTGGTGGGGAACAACAGTGATAAATTGAAAAATGTATTCGACGACATCTGCTAGGGCATTCACGTTGCCCGCAGCCTCCTGAGGGGCGGGCAAAGCCTCTTGTGGTGCGAGCTGAACATCCATTGGTGCATGCACATCCTCCATTGATGAGAGTGGCGATTGATCGGAAATTGGTGAGGGCAGGGGTGGGTGTTGAAATAGGAGCTCGTCGGAGGTTATATGAAGGGATCACATCCTGTTTGACAGCTACATTTTCAAGATTTAAGTTCCTTCCCAATAATAAGCCAACTTTATTTTTTAAAAGCCAAATAATTAGCAAACTTTTGATTCCACCTGATTTTCAACATCAGAGGCATTAAATCTGTCTTTAGTAATTGATCTTCCTCTTATTTTAACTGTCGGGCCCAGAATTAATATTTTTGCCAATCCCAAGTGTATGGTCGCATGACTGCATGCATTTTCAGACCTGGACCAGATATATTTCCTTATTAGGCAAAAAGGGAAGTAATTGGATATCACATTGTGTAGTAGAATAATATGCAGAGGATATTAACGATGTCACAGACGTCCCAAATATAGAAATAAACACCGCAAATTTTTCTATTATTTTCCTTCTCATCGTGATCCTTTGGCTGATGCATATGACAATGCTCGATTCGATGGAAGTCAATTATCTCTTTCTTAGGAAAAGCATAACTCCTGATTGCATGCGAAAATCATACCCCAAATTTTAAAAGAAACTTTCCATCCTTTTTCTATCTGTCTTAGGAAAATCGTATCTCCCGATTGTGTACTATCTTATTTCTCTATCCCAGCCAAAATAAATATTCACTTTTGTCATTAAATAATTTATCTATACCAATATAAAAAGACCCAAAGGGGCAGATCCAATTAATCTCAGCCATCTAATCATGTCAATCTAACGACCTAGACTGCTTCAATTTCGAGCGCTCAACACGTTTAGCGCGCAGTTAACTTCATACCAAATATAGTGCTAATCACATAATAACACGCAAATAATACCTTATTTAATATCCGCATGCACTTAATATACTTCTAAATTAACGTGCATTGCACGTACACATTGACTAGTACACCTAATGGGGTTAACTGATACTTGGCAACGAAATATTTTGACACTTTTTCATACATTTATTATTGAATATAATACATTGTTAAACAAAGAAGAGATATGCCAACACTTCAAAAGGGTGGGATCGCTGGAAGGATGGAGGGATTGGTGTGTTATATGGAAGGGTGGGATCGCTGGAAGGATGGAAGGGTTGGTTTGATTTTTCTGGGCCTGGGACGCGTGGGTCAGGTGATGAATTAAAACCGGTCTTGTTTTTTGGAGGGAGGGGAAAAATCGGTGGGAGGGAGACCGCGGGGTGGGCCATATATCGATCGATGGAAGGGTGAGACACAAACAAAAGCAACGAACGACCTAAGTACTGAGACATTAGGAGTAGAGATTTAACACCTCCGCTAGCATCCGCATGGTATTGACCCCAAAAAGCTATTCCGCAAACAGTTATAGAATATTATTATGCAACAAATCCAACCTGTCATCACAACAACAGTTGAACTGCATCCTAGGCGCAAGCATTCACATGGTATTGACCCATAAAAGCTATTCTTCAAACAGTTGCAGAATATTATTCTGCAACAAATCCAACTACTCGTCACAACAATATTTGAGCCGCATCCTAGGCGCAGTTTGGACTTCTGCAAACATTATTCAAATGGAGATTATGATATACCGTTGGAAACTACACATGGTGATTATAATATATGTTGAACATTTTTGTGAATTCTCCACGGTTTAAGAGGAGTTTCAGAAAATGTTTTTCTTCACACATAAAAAATGATACGTATATCCGAACTCATTTTCTAACGGTTTATCAGAACGAGGCAAATGTGTATGTGCATCTAGTGCCACCCCTAGTTGTTTTCGGAGTATTGACGACAAACTTGGTTGAGGGGCTAATGTGTTTATGAGATTCACAGGAAAACACAGGTAGAACTCCCTATTGATTCAGTTTACCCATCAAAGATGACCCCTAAAAATGTATGAAGACATTGAAGACAATGGTGGTTCACGAAGATATTCGTGTTGAAGATCATGACACATGAAGACATTCGTTTGAAGTCAATGGATCATGAAGACATAGTTTCTTTTGTAGCTTCATTTTCTTCTTTCCCTAGTTGTAGGAACCACCGAATTGTTAAGTGGAGTCGAGGTAAACAAAGTCAGAAAACTGACGTGATGCTCAACCTAAAATCCTATGTCTTCAAGTGAAGACAATGAGAGAAAACCTTATCCTGTGTTGGATAAGTCAGCTTTACTTGGAGTCCAAGTCAAGCTGTCGCGTGTGTTTGAAATCCGACCGTTAGAGACGTGTCGGTTGTCCATTGACCCAGGGTCATTTCAAACATATCATGTCGGGTTGCCTCCTGGCAATAAATAGCCCACCCCCTCCATCCTAAATTGGTGGCTGCTCCGAGTTAGTGCACGACTTTTATCGTCTGAGAGCAACCCACCTCCGAAGACTTTGAGAGAGAATCCTTGCAAGGATAAACCCAAAACACCCAGAGCACAAAGAGTTTTAAGCACAACTGAAGTTTTTTTGTTGGTTCGAAAGTATGTCTAGAGGGGGGGGGGGGTGATTAGACTACTTAACCAAATAAACCTAACCTTTTCCCAATTTTAGTTGTAGGCAGATTTTAGCAACTATGACAAGTTGAGCAACATCATACACATGCAATTCTAAGAGTATAGCAGTAGAAAATAAAAACATTGCACATGTAAGTAAAGAAGGGGGTTGGAGAAAGCAAACACAATGGGGGACACAGTGATTTTTGGTGTGGCTCTGATAGGTGGTGCTATCATACATCCACGTTGATGGAGACATTAACACACAAGGGGTAACGGCTGCGCGAGTCCACGGAGGGCTCCACCCACGAAGAGTCCATGAAGAAGCAACCTTGTTTATCCCACCATGACCATTGTCCACGAAGGACTTGCCTCACTCGGGTAGATTTTCACGAAGTAGGCGATCTCCTTATGTCACGACCGGTTTTCCAATAAAAATGTTTATTGAGAAACCAATCTTTTGAGTCCAGTATGAGAAAAATCCTCCTTACCGGTAGACAAATTCTTGATACAATAAGCCAGTAGCATAAAATATATTACAGGGTCGAGCTACGGTTGCTCAACCAAATTATTACAAGCACGCCAATAATTATACATAATGGCGGACATGACACAGTGGTGTGAAGGCATACTACTGACTCGAGGATAGGGTGGTGGTGGAAAAACACAGCGGGGAGTGAGATACATGACTCTAAAACTGGCATCTCATCGAGCGTCGAGGTGAGGCTCGATGAATTTATTTGGTAGCGGAAGCGGAGATAATACAGTGACCAAATCCAGGGTCGCACGAGACTGACTGGGATTCCTCTAGGCGTCGGACTCGCTATCAAATTCTTCATCCATGAGATCGCCTTCGTCAGCATCTGGCCAAATCAACAAGCCAGGTGAGTACTTTGAAAGTACTCGCAAGACAGTTCGGACGTAAGATATAACAAATGCATACATGGATGCATCATGATTAATTTTAACAGTGGCACATTAATTCGTAAAAACAAGACAGGTAAAAAGGGGGTCGGCGGTAGTCCGCTCGAAAACCAAACAAAATAACTGTAAACCCAATCGGGTGTCTGAAGCGACACCTCGATAGGAAGATAAATAAATAAATCACGCCGCAGTCGGGCGTCTGAGCGACGCCACATAAAGGGCTTTAAAAGAAATGTCACAGTCGGGCGTCTGAGCGACGCCACATAAAGGGCTTTAAAAGAAATGCCACAGTCGGGCGTCTGAGCGACGCCACATAAAGGGCTTTAAAAGAAATGCCACAGTCGGGCGTCTGAGCGACGCCACATAAAGGGCTTTAAAAGAAATGCCACAGTCGGGCGTCTGAGCGACGCCACATAAAGGGCTTTAAAAGAAATGCCACAGTCGGGCGTCTGGGCGACGCCACATAAAGGGCTTTAAAAGAAATGCCACAGTCGGGCGTCTGAGCGACGCCACATAAAGGGCTTTAAAAGAAACGCCACAGTCGGACGTCTGAGTGACATCGCAGAAAGGGCTTTCATTGAAAGTAAAATATAACAATGCCACAGTCGGACGTCTGAGCGACATCACAGAAAGGGCTTTTATTCACAAGTGAATAATACCCATAATAAATATTCAATTCATGAAAATAAACGGGTTAGTGCATCCACAGGAATAAACATTTAACCGGACTTAGCACTCATGTGATTCACCGGAGTCTCTGACATCAAACTGACATTTGTCAGGATAAGATAATACCGAACTTGGACATGGAATAGATGATTCAAAGGAATATATGACTCTGCAGAGTTTGTACAAATTTTTTTCCCACAGCCAATGGATTTCCGTAGTCACGAAGGACTAGTTCCGTTTACGGTATTTCGGAAGAAAACACAGCTAACCAGTACACACCCATCCTACCTCTCGATGCCAGGAATCACCCTAGACATCGTCCAAGAAAAACTTTTGAGACGGGGAGATCACAATCTCGAATAGCATGGGATCAAATTTATATACGCGCGCTCTAAGGGGTGCCCCCCTCTCGGTCCCAACCGGAAACACCCATGGCCCCTGACTGGATGAATGGCTTTAATCTAGGGCCATGGAACCATCATCACGGCCTCTCCTTTTTGGTGTGTACCAGGAAAGCGGTTTACAACTTACTAAGCCATATTCCTTGCGGAAAACATGTGGTAGTACAGGGAAGGAAGAATGGAAGGAACCGGAATGATACGGGTTGACACTGAAGTCATATAGTCTGGCATAAGACTGGCATGCTAAAACACTGCCATCTTACCCATCCTCATGCCAACACATGGCCATGCATACTCACATCCATCCACTTATGGATTTTCGAAACTCACTTGCCTCATCGTTGCATGTAACATGACATTCGTCGGTATGCTCATCAACATGCCATGAAACTACTTAATGCAAACATGCCAAAACAATCATCATATCAAAAGTTCAAACATGCTTTCCTGGTTCAGAGTAGTCGGAGCCTAGCTCGGTGAAGTTCGCGGTCCCGTCACCTCCTTCGGTATCTATGGTATAAAGAAAATATACGCGCTATCGTGAATACCGTGAGGTGCACAAAAATTATTCCAAATATTTTTCAAATAAATATGATAAAAAACTAGACAAAATTTTAAGGAGAACAGAAAAAGAATCAATCAAAAATACTTTTCTGTTAAAAAGTTATAAGGGTTTTAGTCCAGGGACTCATCTGTAATGAAACAAAAAGTCCCCAGGGGCTAACTTATAAAAACAGAAAACACTTCGATAGAGAATACGCCAGTCCAGAGGGAAAGCGCATTTTGGCAGAAGACGCTTTCAGAAAACGGTTCGTTTAAAAAAAACTGAGAGGCTGACGGGCGGGTCCCACCCGTCAGGTTTGAATATTCAAACGGGGCGGCAGAGTTCGACGGTGCCCGAGCGCCGCGGTGGTCGCCGGCGGCGATCCACGGTGAGGCAGGGAGATCGGAGAGTACCTCCGTGTTCAGGGCGCCATTCCGCGTCGGTTGGTGGTGGTGGTGGTCGCCGGCGAGTACCACGTCAACGGCGAGCCTTGCTCCGGCGGACGGCGGTTCGGGTGGTCGAGGGCCTCGTCGGAGAGAGCTGCGGAGATCAAATTGAGGAGGGGGTTAGACCTCTGGTAGCTAGAGGGGGTATCTGACGGAATTTGGGCACCGGGGACGGCCTCACCGGAGCGAATCGAGACGGAGGCCGAGGCGGAACGGGGCGGCCGGAACTGGGGGAGGAGACCTCCTCGAGGTCCTCCTAGTGGCCTGGCGGGGCTTTGGTGAGGTGCAGTGGTGGTGCGTGCTCGAGGGTGAGCTCGGGAGCCCTTTTTATAGGCGGTCCGAGGCGGTGGCCGAGAACGGTGTTCTCCGGCGAAGTTTACGGCGGCGCAGGGCATTGGTCGGGGAGGTTTAGGGGTTGAGCGCCGTCGTGGGGGTTCACTGGGTCCGTTTAGGTGCTAAACGAGCCAGGATTGGGTGCTTTGGGCGAGCTCGATGGAACGGGGCGGCGCAGGCCCGTCGGCGGCAGGGAGCACGTTCTGTGCTTGCCGGGCCACGACGACGGTGCAGCGGGGCTGCGCTGGCATGCATGAGCCACGCGTAGGGCTAGTGAGCAAAGGGCGGCGCGGAACGGCGTTGCAATGCTGGTGCTGCCACTGTTGGCCGCTACGGGTGGCGTGGCCACCGCAGAAGCCGCCAGCTCCGGCGATGCTCACCGCCTCCGACGCCAGGAACCGGCCAAGTGCGCGTGCGGCGCTTTGGACAGTGAGGAGGGGCTACACGCATCGCGCCACTGTGCACTGTCGACGCGTGACTGAACCCTGACGAAGAGAAACGACACTGAACTCTGGAACTCTGAAATTTAACTGAAGATGAACGGAAACAGTGCATGCAAGGTGTTCGACAGAATGATCTAGGCATCTAGGGATTTTTCCTTGAGCTGAAACTTGGTGGGGTGGCCTCTCATTGCACCAGGAGGCTGCCTGAATTTTTGTAGAATTTTTGGAGAATAGGAGATATGAATTTCACCAAATTTGGCAAATCTGGTCCAAACTTGCAGTGAGAGAAATTTGAAATTTTTGAAAAGAAGAAGAGTGGATCAAGATGGTTCTAGGTTGTGGGTACTAAGGACTATCCAGGGGAGTTGGTTTGGGATGAAAACTCAAAGGCAATGAGGTACTTGCTTTGAAAATCACTCAGGCTCAAAATAATTGGCAGAAATGATTTGAGAGATAAAAATAATTGAAAATAAATCCAAAACTTGTTTGGACTTGTTGAGACAGAGAATTTAGATTGTTCAAAGGTGGAGGGAGGGATTTTGAGAAGATTTACTGTAGGAGACATGGTAAAACCATGGGGGTTTTCAAGATAAGAAAAACCTCAAAATTCATAGAGTTCTTTTTATAAGAAAAAGAATAATTTCCAAAAATATACTTTGAGAAGGGAACCATCAGAGAAAGAGTTTTAAATGATCAAACACCATAGTTTGAAGAAGATACAAAAATAAAAATCCTTGCCAAAGAAGTTTTTAAGAGGAAGGTTTTCTGAAAAAAAATTAAATGGCCTCTTTTCAAAAACCAACAAAGTTTTTGCTGAAAAACCAAAATAAAAATTTTGGAGTGTCACAACACCTACCCCCTTAGGAAAAATCTCGTCCCCGAGATTTCAGCTGATCCTTAAATAAGTGTGGATGCTCTGTCCGAAGGAAATCCTCCCTTTCCCAGGTTGCTTCACTTTCGGTGTGATTGCTCCACTGAACTCTGAAAAACTTGATGGTTTTCTGTCGGGTCCTTCTTTCAGACTCCTCTAATATTTTTACTGGGCGTTCTTGATAGGTGAGGTCTGGCTGCACGTCGATGATCTCATGGGATACTTGCTTCTCTGGTTTGCTTACGCACTTCCTTAATTGAGAGACGTGGAACACGTCGTGGATGTCGGACAATTCTTCGGGTAAGTCTAGCTGGTAGGCTACAGTGCCTCTTCGTGCCACTATGCAGAATGGTCCAATGAATCTTGGTGCTAACTTCCCCTTAATCTTAAATCGTTGCAGTCCCCTCATAGGTGATACTCGTAGGTACACAAATTCACCGGGTTCAAAATTGACCCCACGATGTTTCTGATCGTAATAACTCTTCTGACGGCTTTGAGCAGTCTTGAGTCGGTCCCTGATTAGCTTGACCTTTTCCTCGGCTTCTTTGAGCAGGTCTGGGCCGAAGATACGGCTGTCTCCGGTCTCTGACCAATTTAGCGGGGTACGACACCTCCGTCCGTATAGGGCTTCAAAAGGTGCCATTTGCAGGCTGGCCTGGTAACTGTTGTTGTATGCGAATTCGGCATATGGCAGGCTTTCTTCCCAACTGGTTCCATAGGTGAGGATACATGCTCTTAGCATGTCTTCTAAAATTTGGTTTACGCGTTCAGTCTGTCCATCAGTCTGGGGATGGTAGGCTGTGCTGAAAGCCAGTTGAGTTCCCAGAGCCTGATGTAAATGATCCCAGAATCTTGAGACGAACTGAGTGCCTCTGTCGGATATTATAGTCTTCGGGACTCCATGCAGACAAACTATACGGGAGAGATAAATCCTGGCGAGCCTCTGAGTGTTGTAGGTTATCTTCACTGGAATGAAATGTGCCACCTTGGTTAATCTATCGGTGATGACCCATATGGCATCATTCCCGTGCCGTGACCGAGGTAGTCCGACAATGAAATCCATCCCTATTTCATCCCATTTCCACTTAGGTATTTTGTTTGGTTGCAGTAGTCCGGCTGGTTTTTGATGCTCAACTTTTATGCGTTGACAAGAATCGCAACATGCAACGAATGTGGCTATGTCCCTCTTCATACCGTGCCACCAAAATCTTTCTTGAATATCCTTATACATTTTGGTTCCTCCAGGGTGGATCGAATATGGGGCGGTGTGTGCTTCAGCTAGAATTTGCTGTTTGAGGTCCTCTATGTTTGGCACGCAGAGTCTGTCTCCGTACCATAATATTCCTCCATCGTCTATGACGAACTCCGAGGCCTTGCCCATACTCGACTTTCTTTTAATTCCTTCAATGCTGGGGTGACCAGGCTGAGCTTCTTTAATTCTCTCCACAAGGTCGGGCTGTATTTCCAAGTTTGTTATGGTGCCTTCCGCGATCATTAACAAGTTGAGTTTGGCAAATTCTTGTTGGAATTCAGGTCTCAAGCTTTGCAGACTATTTTCGTCGGAGCTGGGGTTCCGACTAAGAGCATCGGCCACTACATTTGCCTTTCCTGGATGATAGTGGATACCAACATCATAATCCTTTACCAACTCCAACCAGCGTCGTTGCCGTAAGTTTAGTTCTGGCTGTGTGAAAATATATTTGAGACTTTTATGGTCCGTGTATATTTCACATCGATTTCCAAGCAAGAAATGCCTCCATTCCTTGAGTGCATGAATGACTGCTGCCATTTCTAAGTCATGAGTGGGATAATTTTCCTCATGCTTGCGAAGTTGCCTTGAAGCGTATGTGACAACCTTGCCTTCTTGCATCAATACGCACCCGAGGCCTTTTTGGGATGCGTCACAATACACTTCAAAATTCTTGTGTATGTCTGGCACAATTAATACCGGTGCTGTCGTTAATTTCCGTTTTTGCTCTTGGAAACTTTTCTCGCAGGCTTCTGTCCATTCAAACTTCTTGTCCTTCTTGAGTAACTGCGTCATTGGCTTGGCTAGGGTGGAGAATCCTTCAATAAATCTGCGGTAATATCCTGCCATTCCCAAGAAGCTTCGTATGTTCGTTACGCTGGCTGGTGACTTCCAGCCAAGTACGGCCTTGACTTTCTCCGGGTCCACTGTGATACCGTCTTGGGTCAGCACGTGGCCTAGAAAGCCGACTTGTCTTAGCCAAAATTCGCACTTGCTGAACTTGGCATACAATTGGTGTTTCCTGAGTTCTCCTAGCACAATCCTGAGATGTTCCGCGTGCTCTTCTGGTGTCTTGGAGTATATCAGAATATCGTCGATAAATACCACAACGAACTTGTCCATAAACTTCATAAATACTTTGTTCATGAGGTGAACAAAATATGCGGGGGCGTTCGTTAATCCAAAAGGCATAACTGTGAACTCATATAGTCCACATCTGGAGGTGAAGGCTGTTTTGGGGATATCTTATGTTCGCACTTTTAATTGATGGTATCCTGACCTTAAGTCAATCTTTGAGAATACCTTGGCCTGAGCGAGCTGATCAAATAAATCATTTATCCGCGGCATCGGGTATTTGTTCTTAACTGTGACCATGTTAAGTGCTCGGTAGTCTATGCACAATCTCAGTGTTCCATCCTTCTTTTTGGCAAATAAAATTGGTGATCCCCAAGGTGAGGAGCTGGCTCGAATGTATCCCTTGTCCAGTAATTCCTTTATTTGTTTCTTCAACTCAATCAACTCGGATGGTGCCATTCTGTATGGTTTCTTGTATATGGGGGTGGTTCCTGGTGCTAGCTCAATGCTGAATTCTATCTCTCGGTCTGGTGGCATGCCTGGTAGATCTTCGGGGAATACGTTTGGAAATTCACACACTACTGGAACCTTGTTTAGCTCAAAAACGTCCACCTTATTCAATCTCGGTTGCCAGGGTATTTTTCTTTCTTTGGCTGACACTCTTATTGTCTTCCCGTGGTGGTGTGTGAGAATTACGGTCCGGTTGAAACAGTCAATAAAACCTTTGTTGGTGGTTAACCAATCCATCCCTAGGATGACATCCAGTCCTTTATTTTCCAATACAATAAGATTGGCGTGAAACTCCAATCCTTCGAACTCAATAACCACATCTTGACAGTAACTCTGAGTAACTTGCTCAATCCCAGGGGACTTGATGATCATGGATTTTTCCAAGGGGAACATCGAAAAATTATTTTGCAAAGCAAAACTTTTCGAGATGAATGAGTGAGAAGCTCCAGAATCAAACAAAACCATGGCAGGTATTGTGTTGACAGGAAACGTACCGAGTACGATATCTGGGGCATTTTGTGCCTCCTCTTTGGTTACGTGGTTCAGATGACCCTTCCTATGGTTGTTGTTGGGGTTGAAATTGTTGCGCTTGGGCGCTGAATTATTTCCACCATTGTTTGGCTTCGGCGTCGAGTTCCTTGGCTTGGGGCACTGTTTGGCATAGTGCCCTTCTTCTCCACAAGCGTAGCAGGTCACGCCTGGGCGATATGTGAATTCCTTGTCTCTGGCATGGAAATTCTTGACTGGTCGTGAGACATTTGTCGGGGTTTTGTGTGTTCCACCTTTCTGAAAATCCGCCTTACTTCAGGGATTGCGAGCATGATTTTTCTGGTCCCTTTTTCGCTTGCGGAAATCTTCCAGGCTGCGCCTTTCATTTTCCAAGCTAATGGCCTTGTCCACTAGTGTCTTGAAATCTGGAAAAGTGTGTACAACCAGTTGGCATTTAAGCGTAGGCGCCAGACCGTCAAGGAATTTCTCCATCTTCTTGCTTTCAGTCATACGTTCTTCATTGGCGTAGCGAGACAATAGAGTAAATTGACCGTTGTATTCTGACACTGTCATGTTCCTTTGTCTGAGGTCATCGAACTCTCTGTTCTTGATTTTCATAATACTCTTAGGAATGTGTGCACCACGGAAACCTTCCTTGAAATCATCCCAGGTTATATCACTTTCATTGGGGTGCATGTGCAGAAAATTCTCCCACCATGATGTAGCTGCTCCTGTGAGATAGTGCGGGGCATATAGTACCTTCTCAGGGTCTGAACATTTTGCAATAACTAATTTTCTCTCCATATCTCGAAGCCAATCCTCGGCTTCAAGAGGCTTGTCAGTATGAGAAAATGTTTGGGGACGTGTCTTCTGTAGCTCAGATAACTTGGAATGCTGCTGATACTGTCCATGGTGATTTCCCATGTTGATGACTTGGTTCATCATTTCCTGATGTTGTTGCTGACTCTGCTCATAAAGGCGACACATTTGTGAAAGTGCCGATTCACTGTCCTGTTGGCTCGACTGTCCCTGTGTGAACTTGTTGCTGGGTTGTGTATCATAATTTTCCTCTGGTGGAGTTGGCATGGAGCGAGTCCAAGGACGAGACATTTTTCACTCTGGGGATATATTTTGTAAAACCCATAAGAAAAGCGAAAAGAGTCGCAAAAACAATTCCATAAATGCACAAAGCTGGCAAATAAATTAAATAACCAAGCTTACTTAAGAAAAACAAATCGATTTGCGCGCGGAGAAGGACTACTCATTACATATCTTACACGCGGATAGTAATTATACAATACATCACTCAGGATATGCGTACATAATCCTGACATGTTATTTAGGCTAGTGCACTTCTCCCAGTTCCTACATGATGCGCAAACAAGCTACTCCTCACAACCTATGTACATATAAACATATCGTACAAAGCGGTACATTGCATGGCGGCTAAGCGTACTCAGGCGGAGATGTTGACGATCTCCTTTGCCCTGCCGAGGGTGAGGCGTAGCGAGGCTGGGGACTCGACTTCCTCCTCGCTAATAGGCTCCATACGTGTAGTGTTGCGCCGAGTAGATGGAGCGGTTGCCAGGGGCGGAACAACACGAACAGGAGTGGGCGCGAAGGGTGGTGCAGTGCGCGCTGGAGTGGGCGCAATGACTTGGTTGAATTCTTCGGTAGAAGGCAGGCGACGAGTAGGTGCATAAGATGCTGAGGACGAGACAAAAGTCAGTGGCGGTGCGGTGGGCAGGAGTTCCCTCCTGTTGGCGGCACAACCATGGACTGAGTCCATGCGGGCAGCCACGAAGTCGTCCACCAGGTTGTCGAAGGCTGCCTCCAGGGCCCGGAGATACTCAATAAGCATCTCAAAAGCCTCGTCTCGTTCTCCTCTGGGGCAGGAGAATGCGTAGTGACAGGTGTAAGGCACATGGCATGGAAGATAACGGTAACGACGAGTCTTCATCATGGGGAGGACATCCCTGAGACGAGCTATCGCCTCGCGGGCTGCCATCTGCATAGCATGCCTCTCCGTAGGCATGGCTCTTCCCAAGAACCGGAAGCGACGTAACTCACCACGCCCTCCCTTGAACTGCACCGCGGCCTGGTGCATGGTCAGACTGTCGTTGACTTTGTGCTGGCAGAGTGTGAAGACTGGGCGCACAGATGGCCCCATCGCGACCTGAACGATGAAGGAGAGAAGCTTGACGAACCCATCGGGCACGTTGGCGAAGGTCTGAGACTCGCAGCTGTTGTCGGCCACCTACAAAAGTAGGCAAAAATTCTTAATGGTCAGATCATAAAATTTATGCTGACTGTCAGAAAATGACTACAATTGCAAAAAAAGATATAAATTGGCTCTATCATGCTAATAACCAATTAGCGATCGCACCTAGTGGCTTCCTACAGTCAGCCTGGCTCTGGTACCAAGCTTGTCACGACCGGTTTTCCAATAAAAATGTTTATTGAGAAACCAATCTTTTGAGTCCAGTATGAGAAAAATCCTCCTTACCGGTAGACAAATTCTTGATACAATAAGCCAGTAGCATAAAATATATTACAGGGTCGAGCTACGGTTGCTCAACCAAATTATTACAAGCACGCCAATAATTATACATAATGGCGGACATGACACAGTGGTGTGAAGGCATACTACTGACTCGAGGATAGGGTGGTGGTGGAAAAACACAGCGGGGAGTGAGATACATGACTCTAAAACTGGCATCTCATCGAGCGTCGAGGTGAGGCTCGATGAATTTATTTGGTAGC